>NC_056448.1:45338613-45388613 GCF_018296145.1 Oncorhynchus tshawytscha | reverse complement strand
GCCTCAGTCCCCTCATCCAGCTGGTCCTGGGGCTGAGTTCACTAACCTGTTCTACTAACACACTGAAGCCTCAGTCCCCTCATCCAGCTGGTCCTGGGGCTGAGTTCACTAACCTGTTCTACTAACACACTGAAGCCTCAGTCCCCTCATCCAGCTGGTCCTGGGGCTGAGTTCACTAACCTGTTCTACTAACACACTGAAGCCTCAGTCCCCTCATCCAGCTGGTCCTGGGGCTGAGTTCACTAACCTGTTCTACTAACACACTGAAGCCTCAGTCCCCTCATCCAGCTGGTCCTGGGGCTGAGTTCACTAACCTGTTCTACTAACACACTGAAGCCTCAGTCTCCTCATCCAGCTGGTCCTGGGGCTGAGTTCACTAACCTGTTCTACTAACACACTGAAGCCTCAGTCCCCTCATCCAGCTGGTCCTGGGGCTGAGTTCACTAACCTGTTCTACTAACACACTGAAGCCTCAGTCTCCTCATCCAGCTGGTCCTGGGGCTGAGTTCACTAACCTGTTCTAACACACTGAAGCCTCAGTCTCCTCATCCAGCTGGTCCTGGGGCTGAGTTCACTAACCTGTTCTACTAACACACTGAAGCCTCAGTCTCCTCATCCAGCTGGTCCTGGGGCTGAGTTCACAAACCTGTTCTACTAACACACAGAAGCCTCAGTCTCCTCATCCAGCTAGTCCTGGGGCTGAGTTCACTAACCTGTTCTACTAACACACTGAAGCCTCAGTCTCCTCATCCAGCTGGTCCTGGGGCTGAGTTCACTAACCTGTTCTACTAACACACTGAAGCCTCAGTCTCCTCATCCAGCTGGTCCTGGGGCTGAGTTCACTAACCTGTTCTACTAACACACTGAAGCCTCAGTCTCCTCATCCAGCTGGTCCTGGGGCTGGGTTCACAAACCTGTTCTACAAACACACTGAAGCCTCAGTCCCCTCATCCAGCTGGTCCTGGGGCTGAGTTCACTAACCTGTTCTACTAACACACTGAAGCCTCAGTCCTCTCATCCAGCTAGTCCCGGGGCCGAGTTCACAAACCTTTTCTACAAACACACTGAAGCCTCAGGACCAGAACATCCAATCAATCAGAATAAACCAAATTACAACACAGTCAAAACAAAATTACATTCCTTATTGGGAAGCACAAGCACAAAGAGTAAAATGCAGTGCTATCTGGCCCTAAATGGACAGTACACTGTGGCTAACTATTTGACCATGGTTACTGATCAAAACCTTAGAAAAACCTTGACAAAGTACAGGCTCAGTGAGCACAGCCTTGCCATTGAGAAGGGCAGACACAGGAAAACCTGGGTCCCTGTAGAGGAAAGGCTGTGCAACCACTGCACAACAGCAGAACCTGAGACGATTAGAGTGTCATTACCCCAAATGTCATTATTCCACGTTTCAAAGACCTCTCTGATGAGAGTAGGCTACCCGTCCTGTTGGGGGAGGACGCAGAGAGCTGTGGGTTGGCAGCGCACTACATTGCTGCCTGCCATAAGTTGAGGGACAGTGTCTGACAGACCAATCAACCTGCACATGTCCTCTACTGTATGCTTATTGTTATTGTTCAATATGTGGTTATTTTGACCCTTGGTTATTATTGTTACTGTTGTAATTTTGATACTTATTATTTTTATATTGTAAATATCCAAAGTAAGCTTTGCCAATATGTACATTGTTACGTCATGCCAATAAAGCAAACTGAATTTGAGCAAGAGAGCAAGAGGCAGGCGAACAGAGAAAGGAAATTAAGAAAGAAATAAAGCAGTGACTCGTGTTTTGAAGAGGGTATATCTGCAGGGGTTTCAGTCAGTAGCAGAGGGTATATCTGCAGGGGTTTCAGTCAGTAGCAGAGGGTATATCTGCAGGGGTTTCAGTCAGTAGCAGAGGGTATATCTGCAGGGGTTTCAGTCAGTAGCAGAGGGTATATCTGCAGGGGTTTCAGTCAGTAGCAGAGGGTATATCTGCAGGGGTTTCAGTCAGTAGCAGAGGGTATATCTGCAGGGGTTTCAGTCAGTAGCAGAGGGTATATCTGCAGGGGTTTCAGTCAGTAGCAGAGGGTATATCTGCAGGGGTTTCAGTCAGTAGCAGAGGGTACATCTGCAGGGGTTTCAGTCAGTAGCAGAGGGTACATCTGCAGGGGTTTCAGTCAGTAGCAGAGGGTACATCTGCAGGGGTTTCAGTCAATAGCAGAGGGTATATCTGCAGGGGTTTCAGTCAGTAGCAGAGGGTATATCTGCGGGGTTTCAGTCAGTAGCAGAGGGTATATCTGCAGGGGTTTCAGTCAGTAGCAGAGGGTACATCTGCAGGGGTTTCAGTCAGTAGCAGAGGGTACATCTGCAGGGGTTTCAGTCAGTAGCAGAGGGTACATCTGCAGGGGTTTCAGTCAGTAGCAGAGGGTACATCTGCAGGGGTTTCAGTCAGTAGCAGAGGGTATATCTGCAGGGGTTTCAGTCAGTAGCAGAGGGTACATCTGTGGGGGTTTCAGTCAGTAGCAGAGGACACATCTGCGGGGGTTTCAGTCAGTACCAGAGGGTATATCTGTGGGGGTTTTGGTCAGTAGCAGAGGGTACATCTGCAGGGGTTTCAGTCAGTAGCAGAGGGTATATCTGCGAGGGTTTTGGTCAGTAGCAGAGTGTATATCTGCGGGGGTTTTGGTCAGTAGCAGAGGGTACATCTGCGAGGGTTTTGGTCAGTAGCAGAGGGTACATCTGCGGGAGTTTTGGTCAGTAGCAGAGGGTATATCTGCGAGGGTTTGTGTCAGACAAACAGTATTTGGTACGTAGGGAATATGGCTCTGGTCTAAAGTAGGGCACTACGTAGGGAACATGGTTCTGGTCTAAATTAGGTCACTACGTAGGGAAGTGTGCGCCATTTGGGGCGCATACCCAGCTCTAAATGGCATCCACTTTTACCACTTCGTGGTACAGCAGGAAGCCATGGAGGGATGCTGTCTGAGCAGCATGTGAACGTTTAGCTGGCGTCTGAAGACTGCTCTCTAGGAGGGATGCTGTCTGGGCAGCATGTGAACGTTTAGCTGGCGTCTGAAGACTGCTCTCTAGGAGGGATGCTGTCTGAGCAGCATGTGAACGTTTAGCTGGCGTCTGAAGACTGCTCTCTAGGAGGGATGGAACAGTCCTCACAGAGACAGACCAACCAGAGACACCTGACAGACTTCAGGTCGATGTAAATAGTCGCTCGTCAGGATGAAAGCCCCAGATCCTGACCCCTGCCCCAACTAACGATCTAGGACATAGGAGAGGGTCCACAGTTTGAATAACTCTGCTCTGATCAAGCGGAGAGGAGCCCCTCGATCCTGACTAGTCTCCCAGTCCCTACCACTGAAAAACACCTCCACAGAATGATGCTTCCACCACCATGCTTCACTGTCAGGATTGTGCCATGTTTCCTCCAGACGTGACGATTGGCATTCAGGCCAATGAGTTCAATCTTGGTTTCATCAGACCAGAGAATCTTGTTTTACTGAGGAGTGGCTTCTGTCTGGCCACTCCACCATAAAGGCCAGATTGGTGGAGTGCTGCAGAGATGGTTGTCCTTCTGGAAGGTTCTCCCATCTCCACAGAGGAACTCTGGAGCTCTTTCAGAGTGACCATCGGGTTCTTGGTCACCTCGCTGACTAAGTCCCTTCTCCCCGATTGCTCAGTTTAGCCGGGCGGCCAGCTCTGGGAAGAGTCTTGGTGGTTCCAAACTTCTTCCATTGAAGAACGATGGAGGCCACTGTGTTCTTGGAGACTGTCAATGCTTCCCCAGCTCTTTGCCTCAACACAATCCCTGGACAATTCCTTCGACCTCGTGGCTTGGTTTTTACTCCGACATGCAGTGTCAACTGTGGGACCTTATATAGACTTTCCAAATCACGTCCAATCAATTGAATTGACTTTATTGGTGGACTCCAATCAAGTTGTAGAAACATCAAGGATGATCAATGGAAACAGGATGTACCTGAGCTCCATTTAGAGTCTCATAGCGAACAGTCTGAATACTTATGCAAATAAGGTGTTTCTGTTTTTATTTTAATACATTTCTAAAAACGTGTTTTCACTTTTATCATTATGGGGCATTGTGATGTCATTATGGGGTATTGTGATGTCATTATGGGGTATTGTGATGTCATTATGGGGTATTGTGATGTCATTATGGGGTATTGTGATGTCATTATGGGGTATTGCTCAAATTCTCAGAGGACTAGTTTAATCACACACCAAGCTGCATACTGGATGCTTAAGATAATCATGGTTGGGGTCAATTACAATTTATGAAGAAGTGGAGAATTTACATTGATTTAATTAGAATTGATATCTTAATTTTATGAAATTGGAACTAGACACTTTGGATTTTTGTTTTATTGTCATTTAAATGGAATTGTAAAAACATTTAATCTTTGGAATTGACATGGAACGTAAATATTTTTTACATTTCCCAGTTAATAGAATTAATACACATATAATTTCAAACTGTCTGAACAGTGACATGATCAGCCTCAAAACCAGATTAAATTGAAGTCAAAATCAGAATTTGTGGAATTGTTGGGGATAATATTGTATGTAGTTCTGTCCTCGGGCTGTTCTTGTCTATTCATGTTCAACATAAGCCAATGTGTGAAAGGTAAAAGCAGAGAGGAATGGGCGTGGCAGTTTGCCCCGTCCCCTCACCCCTATTTGACCTAGATATATTGTGTGTGTGTATCGATATGTAGGCCATGTGTGCCGTTTTTAAATCTATGTAGTTCTGTCCTCGAGCTGTTCTTGTCTATTCATGTTCTGTATTATGTCATGGTTCATGTTTTGTGTTGGACCCCAGGAAGAGTAGCTGCTGCTATAGCAACAGCTCATGGAGATCCCCATAAAACAACAAATAACAAAAATATTGAATAAGGTAATATAATTTTTGGAATTTACCTAACATTGGAATTCAGAGGAATTTAATCATCTCTTAAGTCAAAGACTGACCTGGAATTTTAATCCAATTAAATAGAATTTAGAAGGAGATAGAATTTAAATATAAATGAATTTGTGGAATTGACCCAAACCCTGAAGCTAATGTCAACAAAGTAGACATACTGGTACTTACAATCACCAAGTACTGTACTGGATGTTTCAGTTAACATCACTACAGACAGAGGCTAGTGCCAGGATACTGTGTTAACCGGAATCACATTTCACGTCACTAAAACTATATTACAATAACCAGCCATACATTTACTACCCAGACTATCTAACCCAGAAGATAAAGGGATTGATATTCCCTAAACTACTATTATATACACACTAGATTTACAAAAGTATGTGGACACCCCTTCAAATTAGCAGATTCTGCTATTTCAGCCACACCTTTTGCTGACAGGTGTATAAAATTGAGCACACAGCCATGCAATCTCCATAGACAACATTTGGCAGTAGAATGGCCTTACTGAAGAGCTCAGTGACTTTCAATGTGGCACCGTCATAGGATACCACCTTCCCAACAAGTCAATTTGTAATACAATAATTAATACAATACATCAAAATTAAAGCTCAACTTGTTAATCCAGCCGCCGTGTCAGATTTCAAAAAGATTTTACGTCGAAAGCTAACAATGTGATTATATGAGGACAGCGCCCAGCAACAAATGCATAACAAACCAGTGAGACACGAAAGTCGGAAATAGCGATGTAATATATACCTTACCTTCAAGATCTTCTTCTGTTGGCACTCCAAAGTCTGTTACATTACAAATGGTCCTTTTGTTCGATAATGTCGTCCTTTATATCCATAAAAACTCAATTTAGCGCGCTTCAGTCAATCATCCCATCGGTTTCCTCCTTCAAAATGCAATGAATCCCAAACAAGCCAATCAATGTTTATAATCAAACCTAAGGTACCCTAATACGCAATAAACTATACAATTTAAGACGGAGAATCGTTATTGTCTTTACCGGAGAAAAACACCAAAGAACGCGCTCTCATCCACGCGCTTGGAAACACTACAGCCAAAATGGGAGCCACCTAGAAAAACTACAATTTCTGGCTCATTTTTCCAAAAAACCAGCATGAAACTCTTTCTAAAGACTGTTGACATCTAGTGGAAGCCCTAGGAACTGCAATCGGGCACAATTTCGCCCTATTATAAAAGTGCCAGCCATTGAAAATCAGGGGTAAGATGGTTTTCTTTTATTTGGGATGGTTTGTCCTCGGGGTTTCGCCTGCCATTTCAGTTCTGTTATACTCACAGACATTATTTAAACAGTTTTAGAAACTTTCGTGTTTTCTATCCAAGTCCACAAATTATATCCATATCCTAGCTTCTGGGCCGGAGTAGCAGGCAGTTTAATTTGGGCACGCTTTTCATCCGGACGTCAAAATACCGCCCTCTATCCCAAATAAGTTTTAACAGGCTGGACACAACATTTTTAACAATGCTTTTTTTCTAATAAGAGCCCAGTTTCATAATATTACCATATATCCCAGCTGCTTGCCGTAGTTTTGAAGTAATCACAAAAAAAAGGCATTATTTTAGGGCATCTTTCACCCTGCCAGCTCCAAATTAGTTCTATTGAGCACTGTGGCACCAGCCTTCCGAACGTTCTAATCCCAGTTGGTTGATTTGATTTGATTTTTGATTTGTTGTACTATGTCACAATGGCAGCTTCGTTATAGTTGCCAATGAGACCACCTGACGTTGTTTATAATTTGTTGTTTACATTTGAACTTACTCAGAACTCTTGAGGTCATCCCATTGCTCACTATAGGGAAATATAGGTATGTCTGTCTATTTCGCCAAATATCTCGAAATGTGTATATTTATATATTTTTTCAATTCGGACACCATGTTAATCATGAGAATCTCATCTTTCGAATTATGTAAGGTTGGGCAGTGTATCTCGTTGTCATCAAACGCTAGACCAGAAATAGAAGTTTCAATTTTTTTCCCTACTTCCTCATTACGCAGACATAAGCACACTTGGCACCATTGAGGTGCGGATGTTGACTTTCTACACAAGTTGTTAAGAACAGAGTGTAGTGTTAAAATAAAAAGGGGATACCTTTTTCGGTGCCACGTAGGCTAAATGGAATTCTAAGCGCCCCTCCAGTCAAAACAGCCTCTGAGAACGGTTGATGCTATTGGCTTGCGCGCTAGTGTTCCAGTTTAGCCAACGTTCTTCAGCCGTTTCTCAGCCTTGGGTGAATTTTGACTCCTATTGTCCAGCCTACCCTTAGTTACAGTGAAGGGAAATCTTAACACTGCAGCATACAATGACATTCTAGACGATTCTATGCTTCCAACTTGGTGGCAACAGTTTGGGGAAAGCCCTTTCCCATTTCAGCATGACAATGCCCCCTGTGCACAAAGCGAGATCAATACAGAAATGGTTTACCGAGATTGGAGTGGAAGAACTTGACTGGCCTGCACAGAGCCCTGACCTCAACCCAATCAAATACATTTGGGATGAATTGGAATTCCGACTGTGAGCCAGGCCTAAATCGCCCAACATCATTGTTCCCGACCTCACTAATGCTCGTGGCTGAATGGAAGCAAGTCCCCGCAGCAATGTTCCAACATCTAGTGGAAAGCCAACCCAGAAGAGTGGAGGCTGTTATAGCAGCAATGTTCCAACATCTAGTGGAAAGCCTTCCCAGAAGACTGGAGGCTGTTATAGCAGCAAAACGGGGGACCAACTCCATATTAATGCCCATCATTTTGAAATAGATGTTTGACGAGCAGGTGTCCACATACTTTTGTGTCATGTAGGGTACATTCCTCACAAATAAACTGGATTAAATAAATAAATAAATAAATAAATAAGAGAACTCACCGTTACCCTTTCCGTCAACATTTCTCCAATAATAACAAATAATTCAATGGCTATGTTTTCCAAGCCATATCAACAACATACTCCTCATAGGAATAAACTGGTTTCCATTTTATACTCTTCTAAATGTTACCTCCCTGTAAAAGGTCACTTATTCATTGCCTTAGTTTGGCTCTCCTCCCTCAACATGGCCTTGTGTGTGTGTGTGTGTGTGTGTGTGTGTGTGTGTGTGTGTGTGTGTGTGTGTGTGTGTGTGTGTGCCTCAGCATGGCCGCTTGTGTACACCATTGTGCATCAGTGACCTTTCCACTGTAACAGATCTGCTTAAGTGCAGAGGAAGTCTAAAGTTTACGAGAGGAGAATTAACAGCAGGTAGGACATCTAGCTAGCCTACACTTAGGGGAATAGAGTTCTGTAGGTCCAGTGGTGCTTTTTCAAATGAAAGTGTGGAGTCCCTGTACCAAGCAAATATATACATACAGCCATCTGGATTAGAACCACACGTTGTATAGACACTGGATTAGAACCACACGTTGTATAGACACATACAGCCATCTGGATTAGAACCACACGTAGTATAGACACTGGATTAGAACCACACGTAGTATAGACACTGGATTAGAACCACACGTTGTATAGACACATACAGCCATCTGGATTAGAACCACACGTTGTATAGACACATACAGCCATCTGGATTAGAACCACACGTTGTATAGACACATATCTATCTGGATTAGAACCACACATTGTATAGACACATATCTATCTGGATTAGAACCACACGTTGTATAGACACTGGATTAGAACCACACGTTGTATAGACACAGAGCCATCTGGATTAGAACCACACGTTGTATAGACACAGAGCCATCTGGATTAGAACCACACGTTGTATAGACACTGGATTAGAACCACACGTTGTATAGACACATAGCCATCTGGATTAGAACCACACGTTGTATAGACACATACAGCCATCTGGATTAGAACCACACGTTGTATAGACACAGAGCCATCTGGATTAGAACCACACATTGTATAGACATATCTATCTGGATTAGAACCACACATTATATAGACACATACAGCCATCTGGATTAGAACCACACGTTGTATAGACACATATCTATCTGGATTAGAACCACACGTTGTATAGACACATACAGCTATCTGGATTAGAACCACACGTTGTATAGACACTGGATTAGAACCACACGTTGTATAGACACATACAGCCATCTGGATTAGAACCACACGTTGTATAGACACAGAGCCATCTGGATTAGAACCACACGTTGTATAGACACAGACAGCCATCTGGATTAGAACCACACGTTGTATAGACACATACAGCCATCTGGATTAGAACCACACGTTGTATAGACACATATCTATCTGGATTAGAACCACACGTTGTATAGACACATACAGCCATCTGGATTAGAACCACACATTGTATAGACACATATCTGGATTAGAACCACGTTGTATAGACACATAGAGCCATCTGGATTAGAACCACACGTTGTATAGACACATAGAGCCATCTGGATTAGAACCACACGTTGTATAGACACATACATCTATCTGGATTAGAACCACACGTTGTATAGACACAGAGCCATCTGGATTAGAACCACACGTTGTATAGACACATAGCCATCTGGATTAGAACCACACATTGTATAGACACTGGATTAGAACCACACATTGTATAGACACATACAGCCATCTGGATTAGAACCACACGTTGTATAGACACAGAGCCATCTGGATTAGAACCACACATTGTATAGACACTGGATTAGAACCACACGTTGTATAGACACATACAGCCATCTGGATTAGAACCACACGTTGTATAGACACTGGATTAGAACCACACATTGTATAGACACTGGATTAGAACCACATTGTATAGACACATATCTATCTGGATTAGAACCACACGTTGTATAGACACATACAGCCATCTGGATTAGAACCACACGTTGTATAGACACATACAGCTATCTGGATTAGAACCACACATTGTATAGACACATACAGCTATCTGGATTAGAACCACACATTGTATAGACACATATCTATCTGGATTAGAACCACACGTTGTATTGACACATACAGCTATCTGGATTAGAACCACACGTTGTATAGACACATACAGCCATCTGGATTAGAACCACACATTGTATAGACACTGGATTAGAACCACACGTTGTTTAGACACTGGATAAGAACCACACGTTGTATAGACACAGAGCCATCTGGATTAGAACCACACGTTGTATAGACACTGGATTAGAACCACACATTGTATAGACACTGGATTAGAACCACACATTGTATAGACACATATCTATCTGGATTAGAACCACACGTTGTATAGACACATACAGCCATCTGGATTAGAACCACACGTTGTATAGACACATACAGCTATCTGGATTAGAACCACACGTTGTATAGACACATACAGCTATCTGGATTAGAACCACACATTGTATAGACACATACAGCTATCTGGATTAGAACCACACGTTGTATAGACACATACAGCCATCTGGATTAGAACCACACATTGTATAGACACTGGATTAGAACCACACGTTGTATAGACACTGGATTAGAACCACACGTTGTTTAGACACTGGATAAGAACCACACGTTGTATAGACACAGAGCCATCTGGATTAGAACCACACGTTGTATAGACACTGGATTAGAACCACACGTTGTATAGACACTGGATTAGAACCACACGTTGTTTAGACACTGGATTAGAACCACACGTTGTATAGACACAGAGCCATCTGGATTAGAACCACACGTTGTATAGACACATACAGCCATCTGGATTAGAACCACACGTTGTTTAGACACTGGATTAGAACCACACGTTGTATAGACACTGGATTAGAACCACACGTTATATAGACACATACAGCTAGCTGGGTTAGTATGGTAGTGTGTGGTGAGTCAATTCTAACCCAGGTCTACATAGGATCTGTCACATTCTCCCTGCCTGGACCAAACCTCTGTATACATGCTGCCAGGCCAACAGCCATGTACCAGAGACCAGAGACCCGTCCCAGAGCGCTTTGGGGAGGCAGAGAGACCAGAGACCCGTCCCAGAGCGCTTTGGGGAGGCAGAGAGACCAGAGACCCGTCCCAGAGTGCTTTGGGGAGGCAGAGAGACCAGAGACCCGTCCCAGAGCGCTTTGGGGAGGCAGAGAGACCAGAGACCCGTCCCAGAGCACTTTGGGAAGGCAGAGAGAGGAGCGCTGCAGAGGAAAACGAAAAGATATCCGATTCACTGACCCCTGCCGCCTTGTTCCCCTGCCGAGGTCAGCCGCCACAACTCTCAATTCAATTTAAGGAGCTTTATTGGCATGTGAAACATGTTTACATTGCCAAAGCAAGTGAAATAAATAAACCAAATTTAACTCCCCCTCCCCTTTCTCTCTCAATCTCTCCCCCTCCCCGTGGTAACACTAGACTGAGCAGCAAGGGTCCGTTGCCATGGCAGCTGTTCCCCAGAGCCACCAGTGTCTGTCCCGTCAGTGTGGCCTGGTGGCTCCACTGTTGTGGACATGGCACAACCCCTCTATTCCAGGACCACACACAGCAGAACAGATCAGAGGAGAAGCTGGGTGGATGTTGGGGATAAAGATATCCTCTGTGGGCTGGATGACGAAATGTAGAGAGGGATGGACGGATGGAGAGAGGGATGGAGGGAAGAGGAGGATGCCTCCCTGGGGGGGTTCCACTCTGCATTAATTATTCAGCCCGGGAGGCAGGCAGGCAGATAAGCCGTTTCTAACTTCAGCCTTCATGTCTCTATTTCTGAAAGTCACAAATACAGTGCCTTCGGGAAAGTATTCAGACCCCTCAACTTTACCACATTTAACTACGTTACAGCCTTATTCTAAAACATATTAAATAAAACAATATCCTAAGCAATTTACACACAATACCCCATAATGACATCACAATGCCCCATAATGACATCACAATGCCCCATAATGACATCACAATGCCCCATAATGACATCCCCAAGACTCGAAATTGAGCTAAGGTGCATCCAGGTTCCATTGATCATTCTTGGAATGTTTCTACAAATTGCAGTCCACCTGCAGTAAATTAAATTGATTGGATATGATTTGGAAAGACACACTCACCGGTCTATGTAAAAAGGTCCCACCTGTTGACAGTGCATGTCAGAGCAAAAACCAAGCCATGAGGTCGAAGGAATTGCCTGTAAGAGCTCCAAGGCAGGATTGTGTCTCGAGGCAGATCTGGGGAAGGGTACCAAAACACTTCTGCAGCATTGAAGGACTCTTCCTAGAGCTGGCCGCCCGACTAAACTGAGCAATCGGGGGAGAAGGGCCTTGGTCGGGGAGGTGACCAAGAACCCGATGGTCACTCTGACAGAGCTCCAGAGTTCCTCTGTGGAGATGGGATAACCTTCCAGAAGGACAACGATCTCCGCAGAACTCCACCAATCTGGCCTTTATGGTGGAGACAATCAGACCACAAACAAGATTATGTGGTCTGATGGAAGCAAGATTGGCATTCAGGACAAAGAGTTCAAACGTCTGTAAGAAACCTGGCACCATCCCTACGTTGAAGCATGGTGGTGGCAGCATCATGCTGTGGGGAAACCTGGCACCATCCCTACAGGGAACCATGGTGGTGGCAGCATCATGCTGTGGGGAAACCTGGCACCATCCCTACAGGGAACCATGGTGGTGGCAGCATCCCTACGGTGAAGCATGGTGGTGGCAGCATCACTACGGTGAAGCATGGTGGTGGCAGCATCATGCTGTGGGGCTGTTTTTCAACGGCAGGGACTGGGAAAGATCAAGGGAAAGATGAACGGAGCAAAGTACAGAGATATCCTTGATGAAAACCTGCTTCAGAGCACTCAGGACCTCAGACTGGAGCGAAGGTTCACCTTCCAACAGGACAACGACCCTAAGCACATAGCCAAGACAACGTGGGTTTGGGACAAGTGTCTGAATGTCCTTGAGTGGCACAGCCAGAGCCCAGATTTGAAGTTCTCTGGAGAGACCTGGAGATAGCTGTGCAGCAACGCTCCCCATCCAACTGGACAGAGCTTGAGAGGATCTGCAGAGAAGAATGGGAGAAACTCCCCAAACACAGGTGTGTCAAGCTTGAAGTGTCATACCCAAGAAGACTCATGGCTCTAATCACTGCCAAAGGTGCTTCAACAAAGTACTGAATAAAGGGTCTGAATACATATGAAATGTGATACTTCATTTAAAAAAATATTGTATACATTTCCTAACATTTATAAAAACCTGTTTTTGCTTTGTCATTATGGGGTATCGGGTGTAGATTGGTGAGGGGGAAAAAAAACATTGAATTAATTTTAGGCTGTAAACAAGGCTGTAAAGTAACAATGTGGAAATCAAAAGGGGTCTGAATATTTTCTCTAACTGCTGAAAAGAGACTCAATTCAATGGCCTTTATTCATATTTGCACAACATCTTGCTGCTGTGATTGCACACCGTGGTATTTCACCTAATACAGTTGAAGTCGGATGTTTACATACAACTTAGCCAAATACATTAAAACTCAGTTTCACAATTCCTGACATTTAATTCTCGTAAAAATTCCACGTCTTAGGTCAGTTAGGATCACCACTTTATTTTAAGAACGTGAAATGTCAGAACAGCAGCAGTGTGATTTATTTCAGCTTTTAATTCTTTCATCACATTCCCAGTGGGTCAGAATTGTTTAACTTGGGTCAAACGTTTCGGGTAGCCTTCCACAAGCTTCCCACAATAAGTTGGGTGATTTTTGGCCCATTCCTCCTGACAGAGCTGGTGTAACTGAGTCGGGTTTGTAGGCCTCCTTGCTCGCACACACTTTTCAGTCCTGCCCACAAATGTTCTATAGGATTGAGGTCAGGGCTTTGTGATGGCCACTGCACATACCTTGACTTTGTTGTCCTTAAGCCATTTGGTCAACTTTTGAAGTATGCTTGGAGTCATTGTCCATTTGGAAGACCCTACCAACGTGTATAAATTACCTCAACTAACCTGTACCCCCGCACACTGACTCGGTACCGGTACCCCCTGTATATAACCTCGCAACTGTTATTGTGGTACTTTAGTCTATTTGGTAAATATTTTCTTAACTATTTCTTGAACTGCACTGTTGGTTAACTTCCTATGGCTGGGGGCAGTATTGAGTAGCTTGGATGAATAAGGTGCCCAGAGTAAACTGCCTGCTACTCAGGCCCAGAAGCTAAGATATGCATAATATTAGTAGATTTGAATAGAAAACAGACTGAATTTCTAAAACTGTTCGAATGTTGTATGTGAGTAGAACAGAACTCATATGGCAGGCAAAAACCTGAGAAAAAAATCCAACCAGGAAGTGGGAAATCTGAGGTTTGTAGGTTTTCAAGTCTTTGCCTATCCAATACACAGTGTAAAATTTCGTCTGATTGCACTTCCTAAGGCTTTCACAAGATGTCAACAGTCTTTAGAACCTTGTTTCAGGCTTCCACTGTGAAGGGGGAGCAAATAAGATCTGTTTGACTAAGAGGTCTGGTAGAATGCCGTGAGCACGAGCTCTGTTCCTTTCATTTCTAAAGACAAAGCAATTGTCCAGTTGGAATATTATTGGAGATTTATGATGAAAATATCCTAAAGATTTATTCTACACATCATTTGACATGTTTCTACGAACTGAAACTGTTGTCTGAACAAAGTGCCTGTGCCTTGTGAATTTGGATTTGTGAATTAAACGTGCCAACAAAAAGGAGGTATTTGTACAAAAATTATAGACTTTATCGAACAAAACAAACATTTATTGTGGAACTGGGATTCCTGGGAGTGCATTCCGATGAAGATCATCAAAGGTAACAATATTTATAATGCTATTTCTGACTTCTGTTGACTCCACAACATGGCAGATATCTGTATGGCTTGTTTTGGTGCCTCAGCACTGTACTCAGATTATTGCATGGTGTGCTTTTTCCGTACCGCTTTTTTGAAATCTGACACAGCGGTTGCATTAAGGAGAAGCATATCTTTAATTCCATGTGTAACACGTATATTTTCATCAACATTCATAATGAGTATTTCTGTAAATTGGATGTGGCTCTCTGCAAAATCACCAGATGTTTTGGAAGCAAAACATTACTGAACATAACGCACCCATGTAAACTGCGATTTTTGGATATAAATATGAAATTTATCGAACAAAACATACATGTATTGTGTAACATGAAGTCCTATTAGTGTCATCTGATGATAATCAAAGGTTAATGATTAATTTGATCTATTTCTGCTTTTTGTGACTCCTCTCTTTGGCTGGAAAAATGTCTGTGTTTTTCTGTGACTTGGCGCTGACCTAACAATCGCATGGTATGCTTTCGTCGTAAAGCCTTTTTGAAATCGGACCCTATGGTGGGATTAACAACACGTTTATCTCCTGCACTTTCACTGTCAAATCGATCCCGTTAACGGGATTTCAGCCGTATGTTAAGGGCTTGTAGGTAAGCATTTCACGGTAAGTTCTACACCTGTATTCGACGTATGTGACAAATGAAGTTTGATTTGATGTCACAGAAGATGTTTATTGCCTTGTCTCTCTGATCGTTCACAGCAGCGCTGATATCTAGGCTGATTTTTTGTGTCCTCTAGGGCAACGGTGTCTAGACGGAACTTGTATTTGTGATCCTGGCAACTGGACCTTTTTTGGAACACCATTATTGTTTGTCTTAATGAGATTTACTGTCAGGGCCCAGGTCTGACAATCTGTGCAGAAGATCTAGGAACTGCTATAGGCCCTCCTTGGTTGGTGACAGAAGCACCAGTTCATGAGCAAACACCCTATTAGATTCTGAAGTCAAATGTCTGAGCCAGACTATTCTAGTGCCCTCACCAATTAATTTATATACTCTATATGTTGATGAGGGTGGGGCTCAAGGTGCATCCTTGTCTCACCCCACGGCCCTGAGGGAAAAAACGTGTATTTTGCCCATTTTAACCAAAACACTGGTTTTCCTACATTTGTTGCATGTTTTTCCCCCAACACTTCCCATCAATTCATATAGCAGCCCTCAGACCAAATTGAGTGAAAAGCTTTTTTTGAAATCAATATGCATTGAAGACTTTGCTTTTGTTTTGTTTGTTTGTCAATTAGGGTGTGCTGGGTAAATCCATGGTCTTTCGTACGGTAATTTGGTAAAAACCAATTACATTTGGGGGGGGTTCTACGCTGACATATGGATTTGATACATTTTATGACCACTTTAGTTATTCTAAAAATATATATAAATATATATATAAAATATTTACATTTGGCCATCACTAGCATTGAAATACACATTCATGAATGTGACGGACCGGCTTGATTCGGTCTCATGTAGCAAATTTAAAAAATATATATATTTTTTTATATTGGATAAAAGGTAGAGACCCAAAGCTAAAAAAATATATATATATATTTTTTATATTGGATAAAGGTAGAGACCCAAAGCTAAAAAAAAAAAGAATATTAAATATATATATTTTTTTAATTTATTTAACCTTTATTTAGCTATGCTAGTCTAATTATATCATACACAAGTTGAGGAACAATAAAGTTATGTTTAGTGAGTTCCAATTGTTAGATCCATTGGATTCTTCATACAGTTGATGTCTGACTTGCTGTTCCTTCTTTTTCCATAGCGTATTTCTGTAATGTTGTAGTGTTTCACCATAGTGAAGGTGTGTTTACTCATGCTTTCTTGGTCTGTGTGTTTCTGGTTGGAATAGGTTTCCACATGCACTATATATAGTACCAAAGTAGTGCACTATATATAGTACCAAAGTAGTGCACTATATATATAGTACCAAAGTAGTGCACAATATATAGTACCAAAGTAGTGCACTATATATTATATAGTGAGAACGTCTGTCTGCCTGTCCGCCTGTCTGAGCCTCATTACCTTGTCTAATGTATTTAGCCAGTAAATACACCCTGATAGTAGGTTCAGGCTAAATGTTGGAATGGGGCTAATTGGTTAATGCTTTGAGAGGCACGGCCACTCACATCACATAGCGGACACACACACACACCTCAACAAGACATTCACCTCTATCAGGGGATGGATCAGCAGCTCAATAACACAATACACTTTCAAAACACCACTGTGACACTCCCACACTGCCTTCCCATGCATTGCGTGCGTTTGTCCCATACACCGTGACAACAGGGAAGCGGCGTCGCCGTGACCTGACAGGTTGGCTAAGCGGCGTCGCCGTGACGACAGGGAAGCGGCGTCGCCGTGACGACAGGGGGCTAGCGGCGTCCCCCTGTGAAGCCTGGCTTCTCTTGATTCTGCCCACTATCAATAACATCTGACCTGTGTGATCAATACAGGAGCTGTGTGTAAAGAAACACAAGTCCCTCTCCCCACACACGCGCACACACACACATCTCTCTTCCCGTCTCAACGCCCACACCGTACCACAGAAGCTCAATTCGAAGGCTTCGATCAGCCGCTCACAATCCATTATTTCGTTCCGTGTTCTGGTACATTTCTTTGGTTGTTCCTTGTTTATAATAAGAGCTCACAACCCCTCTATCCCACAACTTTTGTTCTGACGGACAAAGAGCACCTAGGAAATACATGTTGTAAAGAACTGAGAACACAGTAAAATATACGGATAAAGGGCAGCTCTGACTGAGGTTGGCTATAGAATATACCTGACTGAGGTTGGCTATAGAATATACCTGACTGAGGTTGGCTATAGAATATACCTGACTGAGGTTGGCTATAGGATATACCTGACTGAGGTTGGCTATAGAATATACCTGACTGAGGTTGGCTATAGAATATACCTGACTGAGGTTGGCTATAGAATATACCTGACTGAGGTTGGCTATAGAATATACCTGACTGAGGTTGGCTATAGAATATACCTGACTGAGGTTGGCTATAGAATATACCTGACTGAGGTTGGCTATAGAATATACCTGACTGAGGTTGGCTATAGGATATACCTGACTGAGGTTGGCTATAGAATATACCTGACTGAGGTTGGCTATAGAATATACCTGACTGAGGTTGACTATAGAATATACCTGACTGAGGTTGGCTATAGAATATGACTGACTGCCCACTGATGTTATAGACTGTATCCCCGCACCCCACACCCGGCCCCACACCCCACACCCCGGCCCCACACACCCCACCACGGCCCCACACCCCGGCCCCACACCCCGGCCCCACACCCCGGCCCCGCCCGCACATGTAAACTTACGTGAGCTGACTTGATCCACGTACTGGGGCAGGTAGGGGGCCCACAGGTCGATGGTGTCCTTCCTGCCTGACTGACCAATCCTCCGCAGCTCAGCCAGGAGCAGGGCCTGGGCCGCTTCTCTCACCTAGTGGAGAAAGACCCAGGATATTAACATCAGTAGCTGACAACAGAGACATCCCAACAGGAAGGACACCAGTCAGTCTCTCAGGGTGTACGCCGGTGGACAGACACACACAGGTTATGGAAGCTAATAAAACACAGGTTATGAACCTGGAAGCTAATAAAATAATATATGTCATTTAGCAAACACTTTTATCCAAATCGCCTTAAAAATGTAAATGTGTGCAGACATTTTCAAAATGGGTGGCCCCAGTGTGAATCGCACCAACGACCCTTGAAGTCTGCTAGCGCCACGCTCGACCAACGGAGAAACACAGGGCGGTTTACAGCAGGTGAGGAAGAGAGTGAACAGGAGAGGAGGCTAGAGAGTGAACAGGAGAGGAGGCTAGAGAGTGAACAGGAGAGGAGGGAAGAGAGTGAACGGGAGAGGAGGGAAGAGAGTGAACAGGAGAGGAGGGAAGAGAGTGAACAGGAGGAGGAGGGAAGAGAGTGAACAGGAGAGGAGGGAAGAGAGTGAACAGGGAGGGAAGGAGGGGAAGGAGGGAAGAGAAACAGGAGAGGAGGGAAGAGAGTGAACAGGAGAGGAGGGAAGAGAGTGAACAGGAGAGGAGGGAAGAGAGTGAACAGGAGAGGAGGCTAGAGAGTGAACAGGAGAGGAGGCTAGAGAGTGAACAGGAGAGGGAATTTAGAAACCAAGAGCCCCTACTCATCGACCAATGACCCCCAACCCTGGCCGGAGCTAACCCCCAACCCTGGCTCTCTTGGTTAAGTGTTAAGACTGACTACATCACTTCTTCCCTTTACAATAAACATTAGTGTTGAAAATCCCAAATTGTTTGCATAGTCAACTCACACACAGCTCTGACACACACACACTTATCCCACCAGACATGCCACCAGGGGTCTTTTCACAGTCCCCAAATCTCCAAATCCATCTCATATTGCTCAAATAAACAGCAAACTTGGTTTGTAAAAACAGATAAAAGAACCTCTCCCCCATGTGACCTAGATAGTTTGTGTGTAAACATTGGTATGTAGGCTACGTGTGCCTTTAAAAAACAATGTATGTCATTCTGTCTTTGATCTGTTGTTGTCTATTGATGTTCTGTATAATGTCATTCTGTCTTTGAGCTGTTGTTGTCTATTGATGTTCTGTATAATCTAATAACATACAAACAGGGGGATTCTGTATTATGTTTTGTGTGGAACCCAGGAAGACAAGTGCAACAGCCAATGGGGATCCTAATGAAATACCAACAGCCAATGGGGATCCTAATGAAATACCAACAGCCAATGGGGATCCTAATAACATACCAACAGCCAATGGGGATCCTAATAACATACCAACAGCCAATGGGGATCCTAATAACATACCAACAGCCAATGGGGATCCTAATAACATACCAACAGCCAATGGGGATCCTAATAACATACCAACAGCCAATGGGGATCCTAATAACATACCAACAGCCAATGGGGATCCTAATAACATACCAACAGCCACTAATGGGGATGCTAATAACATACTTCCAAAGACTAGCTGCTGCTGCTCCTACTACTACTGCAACCCTAATAAACTCAAAACGCGGCTCCCCCCCTCACGCGTCTCTCCCTCTAACCCCTCACGCGGCTCCCCCTAATCCTGGCCTGGCCCTGTTACTCTGTGCACCAGAGAGTTTACGTTGACATGTTTGAATAGATTTGAAATATCTCTACAGTGTATTACCTCCAGACAGCGGTCCTGCCAGCGGCGCGCCAACATCTCCAGAAGAGGTGGTCTGAACTTGTCCAGACCCAGCAGGTCAGGCAGCATCACACAGTGCATAGCAGCCAGCTGGCTCCAACCTGCAGGGGTTAAAAACAGCAGGTCACACAGGACAACAGGTCACAGTGACCTAGGACAGTAGTCACATGGTAACCAGTGACCAAGGGGCAGGGGTTATAACAGTAGTCATAAACAGCAGCCCACAGATCAACAGTGACCTAGGGAGGGGGATTATAACAGTAGTCACATGGTAACACAGTGACCATAACAGGGGTGACCTAGGGGGGGGGGGGATTATAACAGTAGTGGTAACACAGTGACAGTGACCAGTCACAGGTGACCTAGGGGGGGGTTATAACAGTAGTCACATGGTAACACAGTAACCTGGGGGGGGGGTTATAACAGCAGCCACAGATCAACAGTGACCTAGGGAGGGGACCAGGGGGTTATAACAGCAGTCACATGGTAACACAGTGACCAAGGGGGTGACCGGGGGGGTTATAACAGCAGTCACATGGTAACACAGTGACCGGGTAACACAGTGACCAGGGGGCACAGCAGTCAAAATGGTAACACAGTACCGGGGGGTTATAACAGCAGTCACATGGTCACATCCGTTCACGGGCGCATTAAATAATAGAATCAAGATATTTGGAAGATCCTACAACCTTCAGACAGACATGAACAAACAGCCAGGAAGCAACCGGCGCTTGTGGACAATTTGAATAACTTTGAAATGTTATCTAAATACCATATGAATGTGGAAGAGAGTATTTAATATCGAACAATGGTATGCATCCTATTCACATATATCGTTCAAATATATGGTTCGGGATTTAAATCTTGCCGATTTGGGGATGCACGGCATACAAAATGTATTTGTATATGAAGATCGTATGGTAGTATCCAATGCTGCCCCATACAATAAGTACTTACCTTCATTTGAGTTTGGTTCTGTTGTGTAGAACGCTAATAAAAGAGTGTTTATACTGCATTCACAAAGTACTGTTGTGTTACAGCCTGAATTCAACATGGATTTAAAATAGATGTGTTTCTCTCTCACCTTGCTACACACAAAACCCCCTAACAATGACAAAAGTGAAAACAGAGTCTAGAAATGTTTGCAAATTTATTTGAAAATGAAATACAAGAAATCTAATTTACGTAAGTATTTCACACCCCTTTGCTGTGACACTCCATACTCAGCTCAGGTGCATCTAATATCAGGGTGCATCTAATATCAAGGTGCATCTAATATCAGGTGCATCTAATATCAAGGTGCATCTAATATCAGGGTGCATCTAATATCAGGGTGCATCTAATATCAAGGTGCATCTAATATCAGGTGCATCTAATATCAAGGTGCATCTAATATCATCTAATATCAAGGTGCATCTAATATCAGGTGCATCTAATATCAGGGTGCATCTAATATCAAGGTGCATCTAATATCAGGGTCTAATATCAGGGTGCATCTAATATCAGCATCTAATATCAGGGTGCATCTAATATCAGGGTGCATCTAATATCAGGTGCATCTAATATCAGGGCATCTAATATCAGCATCTAATATCAGGTGCATCTAATATCAGGGTGCATCTAATATCAGGGTGCATCTAATATCAGGGTGCATCTAATATCAGGGTGCATCTAATATCAAGGTGCATCTAATATCAGGGTGCATCTAATATCAGGTGCATCTAATATCAGGTGCATCTAATATCAGGTGCATCTAATATCAGGGTGCATCTAATATCAAGGTGCATCTAATATCAGGTGCATCTAATATCAAGGTGCATCTAATATCAGGTGCATCTAATATCAAGGTGCTGATACAAATCGACTCAGGGGTGTGAATACTTATGTAAATTAGATATAAAAAAATATATATAAAAAAACATGTTTTCATTGTCATTATGGGGTAAAAACAATTTCAAATAAATCCATTTTGAATTCAGATAAAATGTGGAATAATGAGTTTGAACACTTTCTGAAGGCACTATTTACTCACTACAGAATTCAACAAAATGTCAGGGGCATCTATGTCACTATCTTTGTAAAAATGAATGATTTATTATTTCATTAAATCAAAGGCTTCGAAAAAATAATTACAACACTGATTTTTTTTTAAACTGCAACAATTGTTTAATCATTTGCTAATAATAGCATTGGATCTGCCTTTTGTTAAAGAATAAAAGGCCACTCAGGAGATTTACAGAACTATCTGTTACACTGCAAATATCAGCGAACATATTTAGATTCGACAGAGAAAATGTAATAGATCCTTTTTAAAATGTTATTTATCCTGAAAGTGTACGTTTCTATGAATCTATTGAATTAACTTGAAAATCTGTGTTCTCTTGTGATTAAAGGAGAAAACGAAAACCACATATTAGTTTTCCTATTTAAAAAATAAATAAAATCCACCTGGAAAAATGCTCATTGAATCCAGCTGAAAAATACAACTTGAAATTCAGCACTGCTTAAAAAGAGAGAGAAAAAGCCAAGTGGGTCCTTGTGATTCAGCTGGATGTGTTGATGTTGGTTGTGTTTTCTGGTAGTCTCCCAGGTGGAACGAGCATGCACACAGTACACACACAAAGTACACACACACAGTGACATCTGGAACCACATTCACAAAGCATCCAGTTGCCTTATTAGGATTTTATTTTAAAAAGCAGCAAAACAACGCAGATGCTTTGTGAATATAGGTCCTGTATAGGAAAGACTTGGACAATCACCAGGACAAAAGACAGACCAGAAGAGACAGACAAAAACAACACACGACCGAGATGGGGCACTATTTGGACCAAGGGGAAGATGAGCGCATGGCAGATGGGGGGCAGAGAGAAACTGAGAGAATTGAAATTGAGAGAGAAAGAAAGATGAAGATAGAGAGAGTATATAGTTAGAGGGCAATGTTGTCAGGGGTTGGTTGTACCTTCGTTGACTGAGGGACAATGGAAAGCAGCTGGACCTGGGGGAAAAGCCCCAATGCCAGGACTGGTAGTACTGGTAGTAGCAGCAACAGCAGCGGCTTGCAGAGGAAATGAAAGATCAGTCAAGAGGGGAAATAAGAAAAAACACGGACTCCACAGTTTTCAGGAGAACAGCAGTTAGTAACAGAGAGATGAAGAAAAACAGAACCACAGAGTTTGGTTCGGGAGGTAAAGATTTCAGAAGATTTTCTAGCAAATTGATGTAAATATCAACAGTTGCAGTAATTTAATTTTAGTTTTAAAAAGGTACATTTTTTATTTATTTTTTAAATCAAATTAATTAATTACAGAGCTAGGTTTGAGCATTTGAAACCTTTTTAAATTTACTTCAGCCCAAACATGTAATTATTGATGTCATGAATCATCTAAATGTTGCGTTTTATAAAACAAATGCCATATTTTTTTTTTTAACAAAACATAATACATTACTTTTTGTGACCAAAACAAGTATACACAGTCAAATATTTTGGACATTCAATGGTTTTTCTTGATATTTTCTACATTGCATAATACTAGTGAAGACATCAAAACTATGAAATAACACATATGGAATCATGTAGTAACCAAACAAGTGTTAAACTAATGAAAATATTTGTTTCAAAGAAGCCCCCCTTTTGCCTTGATGACAGCTTCGCACACTCTTGGCATTCTCTCAACCAGCTTCACCTGGAATACTTTTCCAACAGTCTTGAAAGAGTTCCAACATACGCTGAGTACTTGTTGGCTGCTTTTCCTTCACTCTGTGGTCCAACTCATCCCAAACCATCTCAATTGGGTTGAGGTCAGGGGATTGTGGCGGCCAGGTCATCTGATGCAGCACTCCATCACTCGCCTTGGTCAAATAGCCCTTACACAGCCTGGAGGTGTGTTGGATCATTATCCCGTTGAAAAACAAATAATAGTCCCACTAAGCCCAAATCAGATGGGAGGCTGTATCTCTGCAGAATGCTGTGGTAGCCATGCTGGTTAAGTGTGCCTTGAATTCTAAATAAATCACTGACGGTGTCACCAGCAAAGCACCCCCACACCTCCTCCTCCATGCTTCACAGTGGGAACCACAGATGCGGAGATCATCCGTTCACCTACTCCGCATCTCACAAAGACAAGGTGGTTGGAAGCAAAAATCTCAAATTTGGACTCATCAGACCAAAAAACAGATTTCCACCAGTCTAATGTCCATTGCTCATGTTTCTTGGCCCAAGCAAGTGTCTTCTTCTTATTGGTGTCCTTTAGTAGTGGTTTCTTTGCAGCAATTTGACCATGAAGGCCTGATTCACACAGTCTCCTCTGCACAGTTGATGTTGAGATGTTTCTGTTACTTGAACTCTGTGAAGCATTTATTTGGGCTGCAATTTCTGAGGCTGGTAACTCTAATGAACTTATCCTCTGCAGCAGAGGTAACTCTGGGTCTTCCTTTCCTGTGGCGGTCCTCATGAGAGCCAGTTTCATTATAGCGCTTGATATTATTTGCGACTGCACTTGAAGAAACTTTCAAAGTTCAAATTGAAATGCATTCCAGGTGACTATGTTATGAAGCTGGTTGAAGCTGTCATCAAGGCAAAGGGTGGCTACATTGAATAATCTCAAAACTATTTTGATTTGTTTAACAATTTTTTAGTAACTACATGATTCCATATGTGTTATTTCATAGTTTTGATGTCTTCACTATTATTCTACAACGTAGAAAATAGTAAAAATAAAGAAAAACCCTTGAATGAGTCGGTGTCTCCAAACTTTTAACTGGTACTGTGTGTGTTGTAAAGGTTTTAAATCCCCAGATTGAGAGACCAGAGAAACAAAGTACATCAGATGAGAAACAGAACAGAAGTTTCCAAAAGACATGTGTATTGGTCAGACACACGTCATATATACACACACCACACACACAGACCATATATATACACACACACACACACAGGTCATATATATACACACACACAGGTCATATATATATACACACACACACACACACACACACACACAGGTCATATATATATACACACACACACACACACACACACACACACACGGTGGGAGAGTTCAGTGGGAAAAAAAATGTGTTTTGTTTTCAAACCGGCGAGTTAGGAGGATGGGTTTGGGCTATGTCATGTCAACTAGGAGGATGGGTATGGGCTATGTCATGTCAACTAGGAGGATGGGTTTGGGCTATGTCATGTCAACTAGGAGGATGGGTTTGGGCTATGTCATGTCAACTAGTAGGATGGGTTTGGGCTATGTCATGTCAACTAGGAGGATGGGTTTGGGCTATGTCATGTCAACTAGGAGGATGGGTTTGGGCTATGTCATGTCAACTAGGAGGATGGGTTTGGGCTATGTCATGTCAACTAGGAGGATGGGTTTGGGCTATGTCATGTCAACTAGGAGGATGGGTATGGGCTATGTCATGTCAACTAGGAGGATGGGTTTGGGCTATGTCATGTCAACTAGGAGGATGGGTTTGGGCTATGTCATGTCAACTAGGAGGATGGGTATGGGCTATGTCATGTCAACTAGGAGGATGGGTTTGGGCTATGTCATGTCAACTAGGAGGATGGGTTTGGGCTATGTCATGTCAACTAGGATGGGTTTGGGCTATGTCATGTCAACTAGGAGGATGGGTTTGGGCTATGTCATGTCAACTAGGAGGATGGGTTTGGGCTATGTCATGTCAACTAGGAGGATGGGTTTGGGCTATGTCATGTCAACTAGGAGGATGGGTTTGGGCTATGTCATGTCAACTAGGAGGATGGGTTTGGGCTATGTCATGTCAACTAGGAAGATGGGTGGTGGTGGCACAAACCTGTCATGTGTGACTTGAAAAACCCACCTGGCTCTGTGGTTTCCCCACTGAACTCTCCCTAGAGAGGAGCAAAGCGGAGGAAGGCTGGGGGCCCAAGAGAGGGGTGAGGGCTGGGGGCCCAACCTGGGGGCCCAGTGAGGGGGTGAGGGCTGGGGGCCCCAGTGAGAGGTGAAGGCTGGGGGCCCAAGTGAGGGGTGAGGGCCCAAGAGAGAGGTGAAGGCTGGAGGCCCAAGAGAGAGGTGAAGGCTGGGGGCCCAAGAGAGAGGTGAAGGCTGGGGGCCCAAGAGAGAAGGCTGGGGGCCCAAGAGAGAAGGCTGGGGGCCCAAGAGAGAAGGCTGGGGGCCCAAGAGAGAAGGCTGAGGAGGCGAGGGAGAGGAGGAGGAGAGGGAGGGAGAGGGAGAGGAGGAGGAGGGGAGAGGAGGAGGAGGGGGAGGAGGAGGAGAGGGAGAGGAGGAGGAGAGGGAGAGGAGGAGGGGGCCCAGAGGGAGAGAAGGAGGAGAGGGAGAGGAGGAGGAGAGGGAGAGAAGGAGGAGAGGGAGAGAAGGAGGAGAGGGAGAGAAGGAGGAGAGGGAGAGGCAATGGAGAGAAGGAGGAGAGGGAGAGGCAATGGAGAGAAGGAGGAGGCTGGCAGACTGATAGCAGGTTATCGGTGTCAGAGCAGTGTCTATGTCCCTGGTTTAAATCAAACCAGGCTTTTCATGATGAAGTCAAACACACAATAATGCAATAAATGTTATATGGATTAATGTAACTAAACTAGGCATTGCAGAAAGGCATATTGAATGTTATTTCTGTTGTTGTTGCCGTGCGCGAATAAAGCCGTTTCAGAATAAAAACCCATGAAGCAGTAGAAGTCTTCCTCCGACTGCCGTTCCCATAATAAAAAGACGAGACGTGATCGGGGATTCTCCCCCCCCTCCCCCTCTCCCCCTCTCCCTCCAAGCCCTTCATGTTCCTTAATGGCTGTGTGACGGCCTGAGAAAGCATTAGTTCCTCCAAATCCCTCTCTTTTAACAAGTTGCTACGACGGCTCACCATGCTGTTCAAAACACTTACAAAGTGTTCCAAATTGCACGCTAATTCCCTTTATAGGGCACTACTTTCGTATGTATTCGTTATATTTATAAGGAATCGGGTACCATTTGGAACAGAGCCTAGGCCTTTATCTTGGCATGACTCCATTAAAGAACACTTAATGATACAACCGTGGAACAGTTTTCACAAAACGTATTCAGATCAATAGAACAGGAAACGAGAGAAGAAGAAAAACCCTCTCCACGCTTTGGAGTAACTTTCGTTATCTCCTCAAAACCAAAATAAAAACCAGAATCAATAGCCACTATATACAGTGGGTATCATTATCTCTTCACATTATGTGGTGTTACAAAGCGGGATTGAAATAGAGTCAATTGTGATTTTTTTTTTGTCATTGATCTATACAAAATACTAGATAATGTCAAAGTAAAGAAACACACACACACACACACATATATATTATATATACACACACATTTTTACAAATGACTAGCAATTAAATAACTTAGATAATTGGTACATGAGTATTCACGCCCTTTGTTAAGGCAAGCTGAAATTAGTTCAGGAGTCAAATTTGGCTGAACAAAAAAAACTTAAATTAAATTAACTTACTCTGTGTGAAATGATAGGGGTTGACTACTCCTTCCTCTGTCCCCCATACATACATACATCTGTAAGGTCCCTCAGTCTAGTAGTGAATGACTACTCCTTCCTCTGTCCCCCATACATACATACATCTGTAAGGTCCCTCAGTCTAGTAGTGAATGACTACTCCTTCCTCTGTCCCCCATACATGCATACATACATCTGTAAGGTCCCTCAGTCTAGTAGTGAATGACTACTCCTTCCTCTGTCCCCCATACACACATACATCTGTAAGGTCCCTCAGTCTAGTAGTGAATGACTACTCCTTCCTCTGTCCCCCATACACACATACATCTGTAAGGTCCCTCAGTCTAGTAGTGAATGACCACTCCTTCCTCTGTCCCCCATACACACATACATCTGTAAGGTCCCTCAGTCTAGTAGTGAATGACCACTCCTTCCTCTGTCCCCCATACATACATACATCTGTAAGGTCCCTCAGTCTAGTAGTGAATGACTACTCCTTCCTCTGTCCCCCACTTACATACATACATACATACACACATACATCTGTAAGGTCCCTCAGTCTAGTAGTGAATGACTACTCCTTCCTCTGTCCCCCATACATACATACATACATCTGTAAGGTCCCTCAGTCTAGTAGTGAATGACTACTCCTTCCTCTGTCCCCCATACACACATACATCTGTAAGGTCCCTCAGTCTAGTAGTGAATGACTACTCCTTTTTCTGTCCCCCATACACAATACATCTGTAAGGTCCCTCAGTCTAGTAGTGAATGACCACTCCTTCCAAATCTGTCCCCCATACACACATACATCTGTAAGGTCCCTCAGTCTAGTAGTGAATGACCACTCAAATTCCTCTGTCCCCCATACATACATACATCTGTAAGGTCCCTCAGTCTAGTAGTGAATGACTACTCCTTCCTCTGTCCCCCATACATACATACATACATACACACATACATCTGTAAGGTCCCTCAGTCTAGTAGTGAATGACTACTCCTTCCTCTGTCCCCCATACATACATACATACACACATACATCTGTAAGGTCCCTCAGTCTAGTAGTGAATGACTACTCCTTCCTCTGTCCCCCATACATACATACATACATACATCTGTAAGGTCCCTCAGTCTAGTAGTGAATGACTACTCCTTCCTCTGTCCCCCATACATACATACATCTGTAAGGTCCCTCAGTCTAGTAGTGAATGACTACTCCTTCCTCTGTCCCCCATACATACATCTGTAAGGTCCCTCAGTCTAGTAGTGAATGACTACTCCTTCCTCTGTCCCCCATACATACATATGTAAGGTCCCTCAGTCTAGTAGTGAATGACTACTCCTTCCTCTGTCCCCCATACATACATATGTAAGGTCCCTCAGTCTAGTAGTGAATGACTACTCCTTCCTCTGTCCCCCATACATACAGCATCTGTAAGGTCCCTCAGTCTAGTAGTGAATGACCACTCCTTCCTCTGTCCCCCATACATACAGCATCTGTAAAGTCCCTCAGTCAAGTATTGAATTTCAAGCACAGATTCAACTACAAAGACCAGGAAGTTTTTCACTGCCCTTCTTACGAGGCTTTTGATTGGTAGATGGGTAACAATAACATGATGTCTTTAAGAGCATGGACCCGTTAATAACGATGCTGTATTCAAACCACCCAGACACAAAGACGCAGTCGTCCTTCTGAACTGAGCTGCAGGCCGGGAAGGAAACTGCTCAGGGATGTTACCATGACGCTATTGGTGATTTTAAAAACACCTACAGAGTTCAGATTGGCTGTGATGGGAGTAAACTGAGGATGGATCAAGAACATTGTCGTGACTCCACAATAATAACGTAAATGACAGATTGAAAAAAGGAATACAAATACGCAGAATACAAATATATAAAACATATTCCAAAAACAGGCACTAAAGTAATACTGCTAAAAAAACACAGCAAAGAAACACACTTTATGGCCTAAACGCAAAACACCACATCACTGAGAAACAGCCTCCTTATTTTCAAGCATGGAGGCTGCATCATGGTATGGGTATGCTTGTCAATGGCAAAGCCTGGGGAGTTTTTCCAGGATAAAAAAACAAAAAACAAGATGGACCTAAGCACAGGGAAAACCCTAGAGGAATACCTGCTTCCTTCTGCTTTACACCAGACACTGGGAGATGAAATCACCTTTCAGCAGGACAATAACCTATAACAAGGCTAAATCGACATTATAGGTGCAGTTCAGCAGGACAATAACCTATAACACAAGGCTAAATCTACATTTTAGGTGCAGTTCAGCAGGACAATAACCTATAACACAAGGCTAAATCTACATTTTAGGTGCAGTTCAGCAGGACAATAACCTATAACACAAGGCTAAATCTACATTATAGGTGCAGTTCAGCAGGACAATAACCTATAACACAAGGCTAAATCTACAGTGAAATACCTACAGTGAAATATTCTTGACAACTCAAAACCCAACAATGCAATAATCAATAGTGTAATACTAGAAAAAAAACATGACAAATAAGAATATGAAATAGACAATAAAGTAAGCACACTATATTCAGGAAACATTTAAAAAGTCAGAACCAATACCAGGTAGATATGTATAGGGGACAGGGATACTAGAGTGATGGAGGTAGATATGTATAGGAGACAGGGATACTGGAGTGATGGAGGTAGATATGTATAGGAGACAGGGATACTGGAGTGATGGAGGTAGATATGTATAGGGGGAAGGGGACAGGGATACTGGAGTGATGGAGGTAGATATGTATAGGGGACAGGGATACTGGAGTGATGGAGGTAGATATGTATAGGGGAAGGGATACTGGAGTGATGAGGTAGATATGTATAGGGGAAGGGATACTGGAGTGATGAGGTAGATATGTATAGGGGGAAGGGGACAGGGATACTGGAGTGATGGAGGTAGATATGTATATATATATATATATACACACGTCATCATGAAGTGCTTTGAGAGACTAGTCAAGGACCATATCACCTCCACCCTACCTGACACCCTTGACCCACTCCAATTTGCTTACCGCCCAAATAGGTCCACAGACGATGCAATCTCAACCACACTGCACACTGCCCTAACCCATCTGGACAAGAGGAATACCTATGTGAGAATGCTGTTCATCGACTACAGCTCGGCATTCAACACCATAGTACCCTCCAAGCTCGTCATCAAGCTCGAGACCCTGGGTCTCGACCCCGCCCTGTGCAACTGGGTACTGGACTTCCTGACGGGCCGCCCCCAGGTGGTGAGGGTAGGCAACATCTCCTCCCCGCTGATCCTCAACACTGGGGCCCCACAAGGGTGCGTTCTGAGCCCTCTCCTGTACTCCCTGTTCACCCACGACTGCGTGGCCATGCACGCCTCCAACTCAATCATCAAGTTTGCGGACGACACAACAGTGGTAGGCTTGATTACCAACAACGACGAGACGGCCTACAGGGAGGAGGTGAGGGCCCTCGGAGTGTGGTGTCAGGAAAATAACCTCACACTCAACGTCAACAAAACTAAGGAGATGATTGTGGACTTCAGGAAACAGCAGAGGGAACACCCCCATCCACATCGATGGAACAGTAGTGGAGAGGGTAGCAAGTTTTAAGTTCCTCGGCATACACATCACAGACAAACTGAATTGGTCCACTCACACAGACAGCATCGTGAGGAAGGCGCAGCAGCGCCTCTTCAACCTCAGGAGGCTGAAGAAATTCGGCTTGTCACCAAAAGCACTCACAAACTTCTACAGATGCACAATCGAGAGCATCCTGGCGGGCTGTATCACCGCCTGGTATGGCAACTGCACCGCCCTCAACCGTAAGGCTCTCCAGAGGGTAGTGAGGTCTGCACAACGCATCACCGGGGGCAAACTACCTGCCCTCCAGGACACCTACACCACCCGATGCTACAGGAAGGCCATAAAGATCATCAAGGACATCAACCACCCGAGGCACTGCCTGTTCACCCCGCTGCCATCCAGAAGGCGAGGTCAGTACAGGTGCATCAAAGCTGGGACCGAGAGACTGAAAAACAGCTTCTATCTCAAGGCCATCAGACTGTTAAACAGCCACCACTAACATTGAGTGGCTACTGCCAACACACTGTCAATGACACTGACTCTACTCCAGCCACTTTAATCATGGGAATCGATGGGAAATGATGTAAATATATCACTAGCCACTTTAAACAATGCTACCTTATATAATGTTACTTACCCTACATTGTTCATCTCATATGCATACGTTGATACTGTACTCTATATCATCGACTGCATCCTTATGTAATACATGTATCACTAGCCACTTTAACTATGCCACTTGGTTTACATACTTATCTCATATGTATATACTGTACTCGATATCATCTACTGTATCTTGCCTATGCTGCTCTGTACCATCACTCATTCATATATCCTTATGTACATATTCTTTATCCCCTTACACTGTGTATGACAGTTTTTTTTGGAATTGTTAGTTAGATTACTTGCTCGTTATTACTGCATTGTCGGAACTAGAAGCACAAGCATTTCGCTACACTCGCATTAACATCTGCTAACCATGTGTATGTGACAAATAAAATTTGATTTGATTTGTATAGGGGACAGGGATACTGGAGTGATGGAGGTAGATATGAATAGGAGACAGGGATACTGGAGTGATGGAGGTAGATATGTATAGGGGACAGGGATACTGGAGTGATGGAGGTAGATATGTATAGGGGGAAGGGATACTGGAGTGATGAGGTAGATATGTATAGGGGGAAGGGGACAGGGATACTGGAGTGTTGGAGGTAGATATGTATAGGGGGAAGGGGACAGGGATACTGGAGTGATGGAGGTAGATATGTATAGGAGACAGGGATACTGGAGTGATGGAGGTAGATATGTATAGGAGACAGGGATACTGGAGTGATGGAGGTAGATATGTATAGGGGACAGGGATACTGGAGTGATGGAGGTAGATATGTATAGGGGACAGGGATACTGGAGTGATGGAGGTAGATATGTATAGGAGACAGGGATACTGGAGTGATGGAGGTAGATATGTATAGGGGACAGGGATACTGGAGTGATGGAGGTAGATATGTATAGGGGGAAGGGGACAGGGATACTGGAGTGATGGAGGTAGATATGTATAGGGGACAGGGATACTGGAGTGATGGAGGTAGATATGTATAGGGGACAGGGATACTGGAGTGATGGAGGTAGATATGTATAGGGGACAGGGATACTGGAGTGATGGAGGTAGATATGTATAGGGGACAGGGATACTGGAGTGATGGAGGTAGATATGTATAGGGGGAAGGGGACAGGGATACTGGAGTGATGGAGATAGATATGTATAGGGGACAGGGATAATGGAGTGATGGAGGTAGATATGTATAGGGGAAGGGGACAGGAATACTGGAGTGATGGAGGTAGATATGTATAGGGGAAGGGGACAGGAATACTGGAGTGATGGAGGTAGATATGTATAGGGGGAAGGGGACAGGGATACTGGAGTGATGGAGGTAGATATGTATAGGGGGAAGGGGACAGGGATACTGGAGTGATGGAGGTAGATATGTATAGGGGAAGGAGACAGGGATACTGGAGTGATGGAGGTAGATATGTATACGGGGACAGGGATACTGGAGTGATGGAGGTAGATATGTAGAGGGGGAGGGGGACAGGGATACTGGAGTGATGGAGGTAGATATGTAGAGGGGAAGGGGACAGGGATACTGGAGTGATGGAGGTAGATATGTATAGGAGACAGGGTTACTGGAGTGATGGAGGTAGATATGTATAGGGGACAGGGTTACTGGAGTGATGGAGGTAGATATGTATAGGGGAAGGGGACAGGGATACTAGAGTGATGGGGGTAGATATGTATAGGGGAAGGGGACAGGGATACTGGAGTGATGGAGGTAGATATGTATAGGGGGAAGGGGACAGGGATACTAGAGTGATGGAGGTAGATATGTATAGGGGGAAGGGGACAGGGATACTGGAGTGATGGAGGTAGATATGTATAGGGGACAGGGATACTGGAGTGATGGAGGTAGATATGTATAGGGGCCCCAGGGACAGGGATACTGGAGTGATGCAGGTAGATATGTATAGGAGACAGGAATACTGGAGTGATGGAGGTAGATATGTATAGGGGGAAGGGGACAGGGATACTGGAGTGATGGAGGTAGATATGTATAGGGGGAAGGGGACAGGGATACTGGAGTGATGGAGGTAGATATGTATAGGAGACAGGGATACTGGAGTGATGGAGGTAGATATGTATAGGGGAAGGGGACAGGGATACTGGAGTGATGGAGGTAGATATGTATAGGGGGAAGGGGACAGGGATACTGGAGTGATGGAGGTAGATATGTATAGGGGGAAGGAGACAGGGATACTGGAGTGATGGAGGTAGATATGTATAGGGGGAAGGAGACAGGGATACTGGAGTGATGGAGGTAGATATGTATAGGGGACAGGGATACTGGAGTGATGGAGGTAGATATGTATAGGGGACAGGGATACTGGAGTGATGGAGGTAGATATGTATAGGGGACAGGGATACTGGAGTGATGGAGGTAGATATGTATAGGGGTAAGGGGACAGGGATACTGGAATGATGGTGGTAGATATGTATAGGGGTAAGGGGACAGGGATACTGGAATGATGGAGGTAGATATGTATAGGGGTAAGGGGACAGGGATACTGGAGTGATGGAGGTAGATGTGTGTAGGGGTAAGGGGGCAGGGATACTGGAATGATGGGGGTAGATATGTATAGGGGGAAGGGGACAGGGATACTGGAGTGATGGAGGTAGATATGTATAGGGGAAGGGGACAGGGATACTGGAGTGATGGAGGTAGATATGTATAGGGGAAGGAGACAGGGATACTGGAGTGATGGAGGTAGATATGTATACGGGACAGGGATACTGGAGTGATGGAGGTAGATATGTAGAGGGGAGGGGACAGGGATACTGGAGTGATGGAGGTAGATATGTAGAGGGGGAAGGGGACAGGGATACTGGAGTGATGGAGGTAGATATGTATAGGGGAAGGAGACAGGGATACTGGAGTGATGGAGGTAGATATGTATAGGGGACAGGGATACTGGAGTGATGGAGGTAGATATGTATAGGGGACAGGGATACTGGAGTGATGGAGGTAGATATGTATAGGGGGAAGGGGACAGGGATACTGGAGTGATGGAGGTAGATATGTATAGGGGAAGGGGACAGGGATACTGGAGTGATGGAGGTAGATATGTATAGGGAAGGGGACAGGGATACTAGAGTGATGGAGGTAGATATGTATAGGGGAAGGAGACAGGGATACTGGAGTGATGGAGATAGATATGTATGTTAGGTGACAGGGATACTGGAGTGATGGAGGTAGATATGTATAGGGGACAGGGTTACTGGAGTGATGGAGGTAGATATGTATAGGGGAAGGGGACAGGGATACTAGAGTGATGGGGGTAGATATGTATAGGGGAAGGGGACAGGGATACTGGAGTGATGGAGGTAGATATGTATAGGGGGAAGGGGACAGGGATACTAGAGTGATGGAGGTAGATATGTATAGGGGAAGGGGACAGGGATACTGGAGTGATGGAGGTAGATATGTATAGGGGACAGGAATACTGGAGTGATGGAGGTAGATATGTATAGGGGACAGGGATACTGGAGTGATGGAGGTAGATATGTATAGGGGACAGGGATACTGGAGTGATGCAGGTAGATATGTATAGGAGACAGGAATACTGGAGTGATGGAGGTAGATATGTATAGGGGGAAGGGGACAGGGATACTGGAGTGATGGAGGTAGATATGTATAGGAGAAGGGGACAGGGATACTGGAGTGATGGAGGTAGATATGTATAGGAGACAGGGATACTGGAGTGATGGAGGTAGATATGTATAGGGGAAGGGGACAGGGATACTGGAGTGATGGAGGTAGATATGTACAGGGGAAGGGGACAGGGATACTGGAGTGATGGAGGTAGATATGTATAGGGGAAGGAGACAGGGATACTGGAGTGATGGAGGTAGATATGTATAGGGGAAGGAGACAGGGATACTGGAGTGATGGAGGTAGATATGTTTAGGGGACAGGGATACTGGAGTGATGGAGGTAGATATGTATAGGGGACCGGGATACTGGAGTGATGGAGGTAGATATGTATAGGGGACAGGGATACTGGAGTGATGGAGGCAGATATGTATAGGGGACAGGGATACTGGAGTGATGGAGGTAGATATGTATAGGGGACAGGGATACTGGAGTGATGGAGGTAGATATGTATAGGGGACAGGGATACTGGAGTGATGGAGGTAGATATGTATAGGGGACAGACAGGGATACTGGAGTGATGGAGGTAGATATGTATAGGGGACAGAGATACTGGCGTGATGGAGGTTGGTGTCAGACTTGATGCACCGGTACCTCTTGCCATGCCTGCAGCAGAGAAAATAGTCTATTTCTTGGGTGACAATTTCCCAGGCCTTTCTTTTCACGCCGCCTGATATAGAGGTACTGAATGGCAGGGAGCTGGGCCCCAGTGATGTACTGGGCTGTCCTCACCACCCTCTGATATAGAGGTCCTGGATGACAGGGAGCTGGGCCCCAGTGATGTACTGGCCTGTCCTCACCACCCTCTGATATAGAGGTCCTGGATGACAGGGAGCTGGGCCCCAGTGATGTACTGGCCTGTCCTCACCACCCTCTGATATAGAGGTCCTGGATGACAGGGAGCTGGGCCCCAGTGATGTACTGGGCTGTCCTCACCACCCTCTGATATAGAGGTCCTGGATGGCAGGGAGCTGGGCCCCAGTGATGTACTGGGCTGTCCTCACCACCCTCTGATATAGAGGTCCTGGATGACAGGGAGCTGGGCCCCAGTGATGTACTGGGCTGTCCTCACCACCCTCTGATATAGAGGTCCTGGATGGCAGGGAGCTGGGCCCCAGTGATGTACTGGTCTGTCCTCACCACCCTCTGATATAGAGGTCCTGGATGGCAGGGAGCTGGGCCCCAGTGATGTACTGGTCTGTCCTCACCACCCTCTGTCGATCGCGCCATGCGATCGAGGGCGGTGCATTTGCCATACCAAGCAGTGATGCAGCCAGTCAAGATGCTCTCGATGGTACAGCTGTACCATGTTTTCTGGACTTGAGGGCCATTGCAAAACTTTTACAACCTCCTGAGGGGGGAAGCGGCACTGTCACGCTTTCTTCACGACTGTGTGTGTTTGTACCATTTTAAATCTTTAGTGACTTGGACACAAAGTAACTTAAGAGGTGTTTACCAGCTCCACTGCTGCCGGTGTGCTCGCCCCCGTTTCCAGCTCCTTGGTCTTGACGTTGAGGGAGAGGTTGTTGCTCCGGCATATTGATAATGGTGTTGAAGTTGTGCGTGGCCACACAGTCGTGGGTGAACAGGGAGTACATGAGGGGACTAAGCACACACCCCTGAGGGACCCCTGTGTTAAGGGTCAGCGTGGATGGAGGTGATGTTGCCTACCCTCACCACCTGGGGTCGGCGGGTGAGTGGGTGAGGGCAGTGTGGAGTGCAATAGAGATTGTGTCGTCTACGGATCTGTTGGGGCGGTATGCTCATTGGGTCTAGGGTGTCTGGGATGGTGGAGTTAACGTGTGCCATAACCAGCCTCTCAAAGCACTTCATGATTATAGATGCGAGTGCTACAGGGTGCTAGTGTGTGCTACAGGGTGCTAGTGTGTGCTACAGGGTGCTAGTCATTGCGGCATGAAGCCTTAGAGATCTTAGGAACAGGGATGATGGTGGTCATGTTAGAACACATGGGGATTACAGACTGGGACAAGAAGACGTTTTGATAAGGACCGTGAATATGCCTGCCCAGCTTCTCCGCGTACGCTCTGAGAACGCAGGCCTGGAATACCGTCGGGGACGTGGTCTTGTAAGTGTGGAGCGAATTAAAAAGACCCTATCTCACGTTGGCCTCGGAGAGCGATGGCCCTCACACCCGGGTTCCATGTTGTTGTCAATGCATTTTATGCACGTTTTGAGTTAGTCCGGTAGAGACGCATCGTTGGGCAGACAACAGATGGTTCTTCCTTTGAAACCCATAATGGACAGTAGACCCTGCCACATGCACCAGGCGTTGGAGTCTGTAATATGATTCCACCTTTTCCTGTATTGTATTGTCATTTTGCTCGATTGATGATTTTGCGGAGGTCATAGCGGACCTTCTTGTACTTATTCTTGTCTTTGGCGGTAGCATCAGGGTTTTCTACGGTATCTCTGTGTGCGGTAGCTCTTTAGTTTAGCGCCAACCTCTGTTAATCCATGGCTTTTGTTTTGGGGAAGCAACAAACCTTCCCAGTGGGAACGACGTCACCGATTTCTAATGAGGCCGGTGACGGAGGTGGTTATGCTCATCAATGTGACCTGCAGAGGGTCACAACATATTCCAAACAAAGAAAAGCAGCCTCTGGGTGTTTTCCTGCTTATAGCCTTGTACAGCTCATTTAGCACCAGCTTGTTATCTTTTCTCATCCTGAGGTGGCCTGTATACACACAGCACCAGCTTGTTATCTTTTCTCATCCTGAGGTGGCCTGTATACACACAGCACCAGCTTGTTATCTTTTCTCATCCTGAGGTGGCCTGTATACACACAGAGCCAGCTTGTTATCTTTTCTCATCCTGAGGTGGCCTGTATACACACAGCGCCAGCTTGTTATCTTTTCTCATCCTGAGGTGGCATGTATACACACAGCACCAGCTTGTTATCTTTTCTCATCCTGAGGTGGCATGTATACACACAGCACCAGCTTGTTATCTTTTCTCATCCTGAGGTGGCATGTATACACACAGCACCAGCTTGTTATCTTTTCTCATCCTGAGGTGGCATGTATACACACAGCACCAGCTTGTTATCTTTTCTCATCCTGAGGTGGCATGTATACACACAGCACCAGCTTGTTATCTTTTCTCATCCTGAGGTGGCATGTATACACACAGCACCAGCTTGTTATCTTTTCTCATCCTGAGGTGGCCTGTATACACACAGCGCCAGCTTGTTATCTTTTCTCATCCTGAGGTGGCATGTATACACACAGCGCCAGCTTGTTATCTTTTCTCATCCTGAGGTGGCCTGTATACACACAGCGCCAGCTTGTTATCTTTTCTCATCCTGAGGTGGCCTGTATACACACAGCACCAGCTTGTTATCTTTTCTCATCCTGAGGTGGCCTGTATACACACAGCACCAGCTTGTTATCTTTTCTCATCCTGAGGTGGCATGTCTACACACAGCAGTCACCATAACAGCTGAAGAGGTCGAAGGGCGTTTGACCATCCGGTATTCCAAGACGGGTGAACAGTGAGGATTTAGAACACCAGTTGGAGTTGATGAAGTGGCAAACTCCTCCCCCCTCAATATCCCCGACTCCACTGTCCTGTCAGCCTGTTGGGTGGGGCTGGGCCCCAGTGATGTATCTTGTCCGAGAGCCATGTTTCTGAAAAGCTAAAAAGATTGCAGTTCCTAGAGTGCCGTTGGTAGCGAATACACGATCGGAGGTCATTCATCTTATTATCAACTGACCGGATCCCCCTCCCTTTTCTCTAACTGTTCCTCTTCGGGAGGCGTCAGAATTACAGAAAGAGCCCAGGACAGATGAGTCGAAATAGAAGCTGGAATTGGGGTAAGAGTTCTTGTCGGTGGTAAGAAATAGAGGATACATTTAGTTAAAAACAAAGTAAAAATAAATTACAAAATAAATCACAAAAAAGCTAAGTTGGGTCGGAGCTTTGCAAACCGGTGGCCATTCAGTACAGCGCCATCTAGGAGACTTACCCAGAAAGCCTGACAGCTGTAGTCGCTGCTAAAGGGGATTCTAACATGTATAGACTCAAGGGGTTGAATTTATTTACCTAATCAAGGTAAATAAGTGATTTATTTTTCATTCATATTTTTTAATAATTATTTACATTGGAGTATTTTGAGTAGATCATTAAAAAAATGTTTTATCCCACTTTGGATCACAATGAAATGGGGGGTGAATACTAATGACAGGCACTGTATCGGACACAGCCACGAAGAAAGAAACATCCTCTGATTCTGGGTAATAAAACGAATGGCCCCTTGTGCAAAAAATAAATATACACATTATATGTTGGCTTTGTCTATATTTTTATTCTGTTTGTTTTTGTTAAATGATATCAAGTTTGAAGTTTTTAAATGTCACGTGCAAAAGGTACAGTGAAATGCCTTTCTTGATAGCTTAAAATCAATACCGACGGCAGCACGCAATACCGACGGCAGCACTCAATACCGACGGCAGCACGCAATACCGACGGCAGCACGCAATACCGGCGGCAGCACGCAATACCGACGGCAGCACGCAATACCGACGGCAGCACGCAATACCGACGGCAGCACTCAATGACCGACGGCAGCACTCAATACCGACGGCAGCACTCAATACCGACGGCAGCACTCAATACCGACGGCAGCACTCAATACCGACGGCAGCACTCAATACCGACGGCAGCACTCAATACCGACGGCAGCACTCAATACCGACGGCAGCACTCAATACCGACGGCAGCACTCAATACCGACGGCAGCACTCAATACCGACGGCAGCACTCAATACCGACGGCAGCACTCAATACCGACGGCAGCACTCAATACCGACGGCAGTACTCAATACCAACGCAGTACTAAAAATAGCATAAGGTGAAGACAGTAAAATACACAAGTGATCTTTGGATAAACACATGTCACCGTTTTACCTCACATTATTGTGAAGTGATGCCCAGTTACTGACTGGTTTAGAGGGGAAAGAGCAGAAACAATTAGCATAATGAGCAGAGGGTCCTTACGGCCAGAGTGTCAATGGGAGGATGACACAGCCATTTAGCAGGTCACTACAGGATACTGCCTCTCAATTAGAATATGGTGTGACAACGGCCCCATGGCTCCGAGAGCAAATGGGGGGGTGGGGGCACGTGTGTGTGTGTTCAAGGTTAGCGGGGTCGTCGTTAGTTAATAACGATGTTCATACATAAGCACTATACTTTAATTTCTACATTTAATTATGATACAACAACAAAAGATGAGTATAGCAGGGCCATGATTGGTCCATACCACATACACTACTCAGTTCCTACAATTAAAGCTGCAGTATGTGACCGCATTCACATAGAAATGCGTGTTATAGATCTGCCGTTCACATCGAAAGCAAGTCTAAGAAGCGGTAGATCTGTTCTACGTGCTCTATTTCTACGCTTCCCGGTCTTAAAGTTTAGTTTTTGCGTCTTTTAAGTTCGGTTTTATACACCAGCTTCAAAACAGCTGAGAACACAACATTTTTGGTGATGGGAAAAGATATTTCACAGAGGTTTAGATGGTTCAATGAGTCTCTACACTACACTTCCTGTTTTGTCACAAACCGAAATTAGGTCAACTATTAGACTTTTAGCAAACCAGGAAGTGGCGGAGCGATTTCTGCATAGTGCATCTTTACATAGTTAATGTAAAAAAATATATTAAGAACAGAAAAATATAAATAGATAGCTAGATATATAGATAATATTAAAATATGTACATGCAAGAACAAATCATTTCATTTCCGGTTTATCTTCCTTTTTTATTTTATTAATCGAGAGTATCAAATGTTATATATATATATGCCATTAAGACATCGTCTGATCCAGTCATAGGGTACAATATTATTCCACATATGAACACACCACCCAAACTGACCTGGATCACCGAGCTCAGGGATGGGCAACTGACAGGGAACTCTCTGAACTCATCATGAAAGGTTGCAGTGACTTGTGGGTCTGCTGTCCAGATACATACCCCACACATGCAGTCAGTCTCAGCCTTAGTCTTTTGGAGAACCCAAGTGAAGTTTTAAGAGTCCTGAAATTCTACACATTTTTGCCAATGGGGCGGAGATAAATATATTTGCAGTTTTGAATATGATATCTGATTGAAAGTGACTAACAAAATCAATGTGGGCCCCCGCGGTCAGTAATTTGACCATGATTACTACAAGTTTAGACAGCTGGCGAACTTACCAATCTAAAACATGTTAGCTGACATGAAATAACAAGAGAGGAACTGCTGATGCACAACCACATTACCAAATGACACCTGGTTTATTGTACTGTTCTAACTGTCATCATTCTAAATGACACCTGGTGTATTGTACTGTCATCATTCTAAATGACACCTGGTGTATTGTACTGTCATCATTCTAAATGTCACCTGGTGTATTGTACTGTTCTAACTGTCATCATTCTAAATGACACCTGGTGTATTGTACTGTCATCATTCTAAATGACACCTGGTGTATTGTACTGTCATCATTCTAAATGACACCTGGTGTATTGTACTGTTCTAACTGTCATCATTCTAAATGACACCTGGTGCATTGTACTGTCATCATTCTAAATGACACCTGGTGCATTGTACTGTCATCATTCTAAATGACACCTGGTGTATTGTACTGTTCTAACTGTCATCATTCTAAATGTCACCTGGTGTATTGTACTGTCATCATTCTAAATGACACCTGGTGTATTGTACTGTTCTAACTGTCATCATTCTAAATGACACCTGGTGTATTGTACTGTCATCATTCTAAATGACACCTGGTGTATTGTACTGTTCTAACTGTCATCATTCTAAATGTCACCTGGTGTATTGTACTGTTCTAACTGTCATCATTCTAAATGACACCTGGTGTATCGTACTGTCATCATTCTAAATGACACCTGGTGTATTGTACTGTCATCATTCTAAATGACACCTGGTATATTGTACTGTCATCATTCTAAATGACACCTGGTATATTGTACTATTTTAACAGTAAGTTGAGACCCCGACTTAGTTCTCCCCCCTTGCTTACAAAAAGGGCCAGTTGCCTTTCCCTGAGCTATATAGATACTGAACAACCCTTGACTGGTATAAGTCAGGGACAAGGCCAGACAGACAGCAGTGAGACAGACGTAACTGTTGTTTTGTCAACCAGGGGCTGGGGTCAAACGCCAGGGGCTGGGGTCAATTTGAATTTAAGTCAGTAAATTCAGGAAGTGTTTTGAATTAAAAAATGCTTGATTTGCTTATCCTTTAATTTTTGAGAAATAGTTGAAAGTAGATGGTATTTTTTTTCAATGATTGAATATAAATGTCAGCTTACTTCATGAATTGAGCCCAATCCTGTAGTATAATAACAGGTGAGCTGCGCTGTAAATGTATATATTATTTGTTTTGTACACTGCTGCTACTCGCTGTTTATTATCTATGAATAGTCACCTCACCCCTACCTACAAGTACAAATTACCTCAACTACCCCCGCACAGTCACTCGGTAGTGGTACCCCCCTGTATATAGCCTTGTTATTGTTATTTTATTGTGTTACTTTTGATTATAATTTAATTATGTTTATTTGGTAAATATATATATTTCATATTATATATATATAATATATATAAATATATATAATATAAATATTATCTCAACCTTATTTCTTGAAGTGCATTGTTGGTTAAGGGCTTGTAAACTAAGCATTTCACGGTAAGGTCTTCACTTGTTGTATTCGGGGCATTGGACAAACAAACACAGCTTGATTTAGTATTGTAGAGACTGTCGGTGACACCTTAGTTTCCTGTGGAGACGATATGAAGTATTCTAGGGTAGTGTCTCAAATGACATTCTATTCCCCGAAATAGTGAAAAATGTTTGAGAATAAGGAATAGGGTGCATTAGGGACTCAGCCTAAGTTTGAAAGGCCAGGAGCGGATTCTCTCCTAGATCTGAGATTCACAGCGCCTGCTGCCTGCCCTGTACATCAGTGGATCTCCTAGCACCGCCCCGAGGGAAAACAGCCTTTTGTAGTTACCTTGTTTGATCTGTCCCTGCACGGCCGGACTAGACACCTGGGGGGGTGCTGCAGTCTTTTTGGGGGTCTCAGGGGTCCCGGGTCTAGGAGGCCTGGAGAATAGAATACATAAGATACCATCAAATATTTAGCAGACAGAGAAGCTTGAATTGTGTCCATGTACTGTGTAGAAAAGACAAGCTTAGTAGTATGAGGGGGGTGTGGGGGGTAGGTAAGCATGTGTGTGTACGTGGTCAGAGAGAGGTGATGAACAACAAATCATCACTATACAAACACTCAAATTCCTATTTTTATTCAGGCTAAGTACAGGTTCAGATGTGTTCTGTTCTATCTAGTAGTTGAAAGGCTCAAGCCCCCCCCACCTCTCAGTCCACAATGTTAAAGGGAAGGTGGCCCCATCATTATTACCTCGAACACCTGCAGTTCTCCTCCCACTAGGGTTTCCTTCCCATCCTGACTAAATCACCAGGGCCAAAAATACACCGTAACACATAAAATCAGAGGCTGTTAACAGGTTTCCCAGACCTCCACGTGTGATCTTTACAGCGCCTCACAGCCCACACTACCCCCTTTTAAGAAAAGCCTCAGGGTAAGTGTTCCATTCTGCTGACTACACCTGTTGCATTGGGACTAATGAAGACAATGAAGAGTAGAACAGTTTCTCTCTCGTTAGCTAAAAGTAGACATGTGCTGTACTGGGATCTGACACTAACAGGGCCGACTGTGATCCTGTGATGTTACAAATCCTGGTCTGCAGGGAAACGTTCTAACATTTAATCTGACAAAACTAGTTATTCTCTCAGGAGAGTGAAGACGGATTAAAGTTGACAGAGAGAGAAGTTTAGCCAGGAGAGAAGTTTAGCCAGGAGAGAAGTCTGTGGCTTTTACTAAGTCTGGAGAAAGAGAGTGATGAGATCCTTCGTTGAGTAACCCCTCCACCCCAGCCGGGTCCTTCGTTGAGTAACCCCTCCACCCCAGCCGGGTCCTTCGTTGAGTAACCCCTCCACCCCAGCCGGGTCCTTCGTTGAGTAACCCCTCCACCCCAGCCGGGTCCTTCGTTGAGTAACCCCTCCACCCCAGCCGGGTCCTTCATTCAGTCCCCTCTACCCCGAGTTTGGTCCATAAATGTGACTCCTACGTCCATGGTGTGTCCCCATAAAATTTCACGACAGTAAAAAGTGTCAACATCTTCTCACAGAAAACTAACTGTACCGTCAATAGTGAAGTATTTATATTTATATTTCGACTTTGGATCTTTATTTAATTGATGTATTTCATCCCCTTTAAGTTTGATCCCAGATGACACTTCTCCATAAAGCCTCTGCGACTAGCTAGATGTGGTCGACAGCCAACGCTAATCTGAACAACAGGAGGCTGAATTCCTATTCATCACGCGGCACGGACACATTTACTCAGCTAGTTGGAGTCTGCATAGAAACCCTTTAGAGTGATCAGGGGCCTATTGTCCCAGTCTGTAGAAGAGGCTTGTTCAATGATTCGCTAAGAGAGAGCTGTACAATACCTCTACCCAGACCATTCATTTAATTTAGGGCCCATCCACTGTTTATCACACTAAAGGCCAGGCCAGAAAGACAGACACAGCTATGCATGCATTCCAAAAAGGGCACCCTATTACCTATTTCGTGCAGTACGTAGGGAATAGGATTCAATTTGGGACGCAACCATGGAAATGCACTCCTCTTTAACACTGAGCATCTTACCCATTGTTAACACAAGATACAGGAAACACACACACAACTAATAGGGTGGGAAAAAAGTGCAGAACTCCAGGGAATTGGCCAATATGGAAAACATGTGTAACCACGGTAGCAATTCAACCGGAAGAGTTTGGAGATGATGGGGTAATGATTAGTCAAAATAGGTCAATTCACCTGATACGAAACTGAATATAAAACATTGCACCGTTTGATTTCATGTTATATTTTTAGCTGTACTTTTCGGGCCGCATTTGTTGATAATGAACACTGAAAATACTCTGAATACAATCAGTAACATGATAATGATAGTAGAAATTGGGATAGGTGTAACATAGGACAACAATAAGGGTTTGAGTGAGAGGTGTAACTGGTGTGATCAAGTGAACACCGCTGTCAAACCAGTCTTCAACTATACGTGTTTTTGTTGGTGTTGTTGTTCTCCTAGCTGTGCCGTTGAGGAACAAGAGCAAAACGTGTAGTTGTTTTGAACACAGCCCTGCCTTTACACAATTACTGTTGTTGTTTAGGCCAGGGGTTCTCAAATGGTTGTGGGTCCAGGGACCCCTTTAATGTTAAGAAATTCATCAGGGACCCCCCTCATAGTCAGAAAAGCTCAAGTGAGATGAAAATAGCAAACAAGGAGTTTTACTTATGATGTCGGGCAGAGCATGGCCGGACAAACCAAATCTCTGTCCCTAGGAAAGACCATTTTAAAGGCTCGCCTCTTGGCATCGGAAAGAAAATGTTGCCGTTTTCAAGCTACTGTAATTTCCTGCAATTCGACAAATGTGTCATCACAGAGAGATGTTTGTTGTTGCAGCCTTAAAGCTAAAATACTGCAATTCTACAGCTTTTTCCACGAGGCAGAGAAAACGTTGCAGTTTTAAAGCTAAAAATACATTTATAGCAAAAAAACAACAAACAAAAAAATCAGAAAAAATTGGAGAAATACAAGATGCATCGAGTTGGAAAAAAATTGAATTGGTGGAGTACTTTGGATACCAATATCGCTGTGAGCATCGCAGACTCATGTTGCCCAGGGTTAAAAACATATATTTACAGATTAATAATGAATAATACATTGTATTATATTACACCCTCTAAAAACATATTCCACGGATCCATTTGCCAAAATGTGTTTAAACCTTAAGAGTCTAAGCCCTGCCTAAACCAGGGGAGGGGAGATTCTACTAACCTATATGGAATTGTTTTAAGAAGGTCATACCAAGGGTCATTTAGCTATTTGATTATGAATATTAAGACCCTTGAAGTATATAAAAATAAAAATAAACATGAAATAATGTTTTGGGCTGCTATTAGCTCAGACAAGCACATTGGATAACAGATTCAACAGACAGTCCTTACTGCTATTAGCAGTCATGGCTTTAGAAGCTTCTGATAGGCTAATTGACATATTTTGAGTCAATTGGAAGTTTACCTGTGGATATATTTCAAGACCTACCTTCAAACGTAGTGCCTCTTTGCTTGACATCATGGGGAAATCAAAAGAAATCAGCCAAGACCCCAGAAAAATAATATGTAGACCTCCACAAGTCTGGTTCATCCTTGGGAGCAATTTCCAAACGGCTGAATGTACCACGTTCATCTGTACAAACAATAGTACGCAAGTATAAACACCATGGGACCACGCAGCCGTCATACCGCTCAGGAAGGAGACGCGTTCGGTCTCCGAGAGATGAACGTACTTTGGTGTGAAAAGTGCAAATCAATCCCAGAACAACAGCAAAGGACCTTGTGAAGATGCTGGAGGAAACAGGTACATAAGTATCTATATCCACAGTAAAACGAGTCCTATATCGACATAACACGAAAGGCCGCTCAGCAAGGAAGAAGCCACTGCTCCAAAACCCCCATAAAAAAGCCAGACTATGGTTTGCAACTGCACATGGGGACAAAGATTGTAGTTTTTGGAGAAATTACCTCTGGTCTGATGAAACAAAAATAGAACTGTTTGGCCATAATGACCATCGTTATGTTTGGAGGAAAAAGGGGGAAGGCTTGCAAGCCAAAGAACACCAACTCAACCGTGAAGCACGGGGGTGGCAGCATCATGTTGTGGGGGTGATTTGCTGCAGGAGGGCCTGGTGCACTTCACAAAATAGATGGCATCATGAGGTAGGAAAATTGTGGATATATTGAAGCAACATCAAGATATCAGTCAGGAAGTTAAGCCCAAATGGCTGGGGGGGAAATTAAGGACATCAAGGTAGGTCCTGGCTGGGGGAACTGAAAAAAGCGTTAACACATTAGGCCCTGGCTGGGGGCTACCCAAAATGTTTGACCCAAGTTTAAAACGCATTAGGTCCTGGCTGGGGGGTTTAACGCTATACTAGGTCCTGGCTGGGAATGGGAATGATATAAAAGCTGAAATGAAACTTAACTGACATTTCAGGCCCTGGCTGGGGTCAGGAATTGTGAAAAATAAGTTTAAATGTATTTGGCTAGGCCCTGGCTGGGGGGCCGACAGATGCACGCAACGTAATACTTGTCAGGCCCATGGCTGGCTGGGGGGTTAACGCATTAGGCCCTGGCTGGGGGGTTAACCCATTAGGCCCTGGCTGGGGGGTTTAACACATTAGGCCCTGGCTGGGGGGTTAACCCATTAGGCCCTGGCTGGGGGGTTAACCCATTAGGCCCTGGCTGGGGGGTTATCACATTAGGCCCTGGCTGGGGGGTTAACCCATTAGGCCCTGGCTGGGGGGTTAACACATTAGGCCCTGGCTGGGGGGTTAACACATTAGGCCCTGGCTGGGGGGTTAACCCATTAGGCCCTGGCTGGGGGGTTAACCCATTAGGCCCTGGCTGGGGGGTTAACGCATTAGGCCCTGGCCCTGGCTGGGGGGTTATTAGGCCCTGGCTGGGGGGTTAACGCATTAGGCCCTGGCTGGGGGGTTAACGCATTAGGCCCTGGCTGGGGGTTAACCCATTAGGCCCTGGCTGGGGGGTTAACCATTAGGCCCTGGCTGGGGGGATTAACGCATTAACCCATTAGGCCCTGGCTGGGGGGTTAACACATTAGGCCCTGGCTGGGGGGGTTAACGCATTAGGCCCTGGCTGGGGGGGCCCTGGCTGGGGGTAACACATTAGGCCCTGGCTGGGGGGTTAACGGGCCTGGCTGGGGGTAACCCATTAGGCCCTGGCTGGGGCTGGGGGGTTAACCCATTAGGCCCTGGCTGGGGGGGGTTAACCCATTAGGCCCTGGCTGGGGGGTTAACCCATTAGGCCCTGGCTGGGGGGTTAACCCATTAGGCCCTGGCTGGGGGGTTAACACATTAGGCCCTGGCTGGGGGGTTAACCCATTAGGCCCTGGCTGGGGGGTTAACCCATTAGGCCCTGGCTGGGGGGTTAACCCATTAGGCCCTGGCTGGGGGGTTAACCCAGGCCCTGGGCCCTGGCTAGGGGCTGGGGGTTAACCCATTAGGCCCTGGCTGGGGCCCTGGCTAGGGGTTAACCCATTAGGCCCTGGCTGGGGGGGTTAACCCATTAGGCCCTGGCTGGGGGTTAACCCATTAGGCCCTGGCTGGGGGGTTAACCCATTAGGCCCTGGCTGGGGGGGGTTAACCCATTAGGCCCTGGCTGGGGATTAATACATTGTTTAATGGGCTTTCTGGAGATCCTTTTCATTTTAACCAGGAAGACATTTATTCTAGAATACTGTCATAAATCTAAGGAAGACCACATGAAAAAAAAAACATTTTGAAATATTGAGGACTGGCTTGGAGCATCTGTATGGCTAGAGGACAGGATGAGAAGAGGTCTGTCCGTCCATCTGTACTCCCTCATTAACTATGAACCATGTCTGTCCGTCCATCCATCTGTACTCCCTCGTTAACTATGAACCATGTCTGTCTGTACTACCTCGTTAACTATGAACCATGTCTGTCCGTCCATCCATCTGTACTCCCTCGTTAACTCTGAACCATGTCTGTCCGTCCATCCATCTGTACTCCCTCGTTAACTCTGAACCATGTCTGTCCATCCATCTGTACTCCCTCGTTAACTCTGAACCATGTCTGTCCATCCATCTGTACTCCCTCGTTAACTCTGAACCATGTCTGTCCATCCATCTGTACTCCCTCGTTAACTATGAATCATGTCTGTCCGTCCAGCTGTACTCCCTCGTTAACTATGAATCATGTCTGTCCGTCCAGCCAGCTGTACTCCCTCGTTAACTATGAACCATGTCTCTGTCCATCTGTACTGCCTCGTTAACTATGAACCATGTCTCTGTCCATCTGTACTGCCTCGTTAACTATGAACCATGTCTGTCCGTCCCCCCGTCCCCCGTTTTATGTACGATAATACAAAACACACATCAAGGGGCACCGGGCCGGCCGTCGACAGACTTCATAAAATTGTCATCATCTTTCTGGCATTTCAGCAACAGTATGTTTCATACTGTTTCATTCAGCTTCCCTATGAGACCAAGAGAAGGAAGCTCCAACAATCAGACCACCTCTGCCCCGGTCTCTGCTCGCGGGTCACTGTACAAATAGCAAACGAAGACTGAACAACAGCGCAATACAAACCAGGCAATCCTCCCCAATTTCAGCAACGCCTCACCAGGGGCCCACAGAGGACATGGGGGGCCTGGGGGTACAACAGACTGGGGACAGATAATCACAGGGCCAGGTGCCCACAGAGGACATGGGGGCCTGGGGGTACAACAGACTGGGGACAGGTAATCACAGCACCCTTCTTAAGAGGACATGGGGGTACATACATACATATCTACATACATACATAATACTACATAGCACCCTTCTTAATACATTAGACATACATACATACATACATACATACATACATACATACATACATACATACATACATACATACATACATACACATACATACATTACATTACATTACATTACATTACATTACATTACATTACATACATACATACAT